>NC_056731.1:1580741943-1581041943 GCF_019279795.1 Protopterus annectens | reverse complement strand
TTGCTACCATAAGTCTTTCTGGTAGTAGACTTGTGCGAAGCGAGGATGATGTCACGAACTGAATGAGAGATTGAGGGATGCCTGGCTAGGGTTGGAAGTGGAGCAACCAAGCTGTGAGGTTGAGAGATTGATGCAGCCCACCTGACTGATGCATCAGATCATCTGGCGCTGGGTCCAGATGCCAGGGTTGATCTAGTAGATGACGCTGCAGGAACGGGAACCAAATTTGTCGAGGCATACAGAAGACCCCGGGGCCAATCGTGGACTAGAGCATCTCTGGGGGGAAGACCTGGGAGAGGGAAGAGGGTGAAGAAGTCTGGGCACTTGCTGTTTTGAGGGGTTGCAAAAAGATCGCAGCAAGGCTGACCCCACCTCCTGAAGATTTTTTTTGCTACTAACTGGTTGAGAGACCACTCGTGGGGCATGAGAATGGCTCTGCTCAGCCTGCCCGCTATGACGTTGGACTTCCCAGGGATATGCGTTGCCGTTGAGAAGAGATCGCCCACTGCCACAGTCTGAGTGCTTCTCGACATAGGGGGTAGGACCTGGTTCCGCCCTGCTTGTTGATGTACCACACTACAGACATATTGTCTATCTGAATTGCAATAGTCCTGGTGGGTAGACAGTCTTGAAGGGCCTGCAACACTAAAAGCACCGCTCTCATTTCCAAGACATTTATGTGCAGGTGGCTTTCGAAAGGCTGCCATGTGCCCTGGACTGTCCTGCCCTGAAAATGCCCCCCCCCCTACCCGATCAGGGAGGCATCCGTTGTCACAGTAGCCACAGGAGGAGGAAGGACAAAGGGTCTGCCCTGAAGAACCTGAGGAGAGACCATCCACTACGAAAGGTGTCTTTTGCATGACTGAGTGATTAGAATGCTGTGTGACACTGGAAGCTGTTGAAAGGACCACTGGGAAAACAGCATCCATTGCAGGATCCGCATGTGAAAGCAAGCTAGGGGGAGTAATGTGATAGCTGCTGCCATGAGACCTAGGGTTTTTAGTATGAATCTGGCCTGGACTCTGCTCTCTTGTAGTAGGATTTGAACATGACCTCGACTGTCTGAAATCCTTTGTACAGGCAGTTTTGCTGACAGTTGCACAGTGTTTAAAATGGCGCCTATGAAGGTAATAGACTGACAAGGCAGACTTTTTGGAGTTTATAGTGATACCTAGCTTGTTGCAAATTTGGAGGGTAAAATCTCTGGAATGAAGTAGCTGACGCTTGGTGGTGGCAGTAAGGAGCCAGTCGTCTAAGTATGGAAACACCTGGAATCCTTTTCGTCTCAGGTGAGCCACAACCACTGCCATGCATTTGGTAAACACCCTGGGGGCTGTGGTGAGGCCAAAGGGCAGGGCTCTGAATTGGTAGTGACTGGCTCCCAGCCGGAAGCGGAGAAACCTCCTGGAGCGCCTGTTCATTTTGATATGATAGTATGCATCCTGAAGGTCTATAGAGCACATCCAATTGTCCTGACCCAGGAAGGGTAGAATGAACTGAAGCGTGACCATCCGGAATTTCGTTCTTTGAACAGACTTGTTCAGTCTGCTGAGATCCAAAATAGGTCTCCAATCCCCTGTCTTTTTTGGTACCAAAAAGAACTTGGAGTAGACTCCGGATCCTTGCTGGTCTGCTGGGACTGGCTAGATGGCTCTTTTTTGTAGCAGCTTTGAAATTTCTAGGGCTGCTTGATCCCCCAGACCGGGTGGAACGTCTGGAAGGGGCCCTTTTGGCGTTTGTGGGATATGAATAAAGGCAATTTTGTAACCCTCGGATATGAAGGACCGTACCCAACCCAAATGTCTTGCGTGAGGGAATGCCAGGCTTCTGGGTACAGTGATAGTCTTCCCCAGACTGCCTCCGAAGGTGGACAGTCGGGCAGCTCCTCAGGGGTGCTGAAAGGGTTTGTCAGAGAAGGATTCTATGCTACCCTGATTCTGCGGACCCCCCCCCTGCCCCTCGGGCGGCATCTATTATTATTCCCTCCTCTGCCTCTAGAGGGAAGCTCACCACATGCGTCAGGCAGTACTCCCTGAGGTTTGCGGAACCACATTTTTCCACCTTTCTGACCCTTAGGGTATGGTCTAGAAGGGGTAGAAAAATGGACTCCAACGGCAGAGAGAGTCTTGCCTTTCTGCTCGCACCTGGTCAATGTATCCTTCACTTGAGGTCCAAACAAGGCAGAACCATCAAAGGGGGTGTTAGTGAAGGACGCCTTGAAGGGGTCAGCAAAGTTGCAAAGCCGCATCCAGGCGTGTCTCAGAGCGATGCCAGTGCCTGCAGCCCTACTCGCTCCATCGGCTGCACAGGAAATGAGCCGCATGGAGGAGTTTACAATAGAGTTTAGGGTCCCCAGCTGGGAGTTGATCTTTTTCTGAGAACCCGCAGCTGATGGGTCCTGTAAGTTATCACCCAGTTCCTTGAGAAGGTCTCTCTGGAGACAGATGAAATGGCACAAATAATTCAGCGAACGCATAGCAAAGGTCACTGAGGAAAACATCCGCTTGCCATACCTGTCCATAGTCCTAGATTCCTTATTAGGATGATGGACAGCTAATGACGGGTCAGCCAACTCCTTTTTAGTGGCCGCTGCCACCACCATGGCATCAACAGGGACGCCCTTAGTTAGAAACTGCTTGTCAGAACGGGCTGTAATAAATTTTGTAGGCCTCCGGGGAGTTGGTTCCATAGTATCCGGAGCCGTCCACACCTTTCGAGCCGCCATATCCATGAGCGGGTCGAAAGGTGGAGACACCCAGGAGGTGGAAGGGTGAGAACCGAACGCATCCAGGTACACCGACTCATCCTCAGAAGGGTTAAGGGCAGACCAGTTTCCCCTCTGCTTAAGAATCTCCAGGATGTCAGAAAATGAGACATCCTCAGAGGGGGACCTTGGGGACCCTTCTGAGTCATCCAAGTCAGTTTCCGATGTGACTGACTCAGGGGAGTCTATATGCTTCCTCTTGCATTTTCTCTTTCGAGGGGGCTCCCCTGAAGGATCAGGGGAGACCTCAGAAGAGGAGGATACGCCCAATGCGGCTACCTGTAGCGTCAGTTCTCCACGCTCGGGATAGAGAGAGCAGGTAGAGACTGAAGCAGGCACCATAGAGGGAGGAGCCGAAGGAGCCGACCGTGGAGCAGGCACAGGGGCCAGCACACTCCTCATGACCTCAAAGGTGGCCCTATCAGGCAGGGAAGGGGGTCTCCACTCCGAAGAGTTAAGGACTCCTCCCGGCACAGAGAGGGACGGCTCCGAGGCCGATGTCTGGGCTGAACTCACCTGCTCCAAAGCTCCGAGAGGGAGAATGGGGTCAGACAAGGGTCCGATGCCACTCGCCCACTCGGAGCTGATGAGAGAGTCCCGGTGCCCGGATCCCTCCAAGGATGGAACCAAGGAAGAGATCGAAGCTGACGAGGGAGCCGAAAAGGGTGGTATTGGCTCCGACATTCCGACTGTCCTGACCCCTACGATCTCTGGCTCCAAACTCACAGGAAGAGTCAGAGGAGGAATCGAAGAGGGAGAAGTTAAAGCCACTGCCTGATGAGGAGGGCTATGCAACATTTGGGCCAGTGCCTGCGACTTAAGTAGTCTGCTAACCACCCTCTCGAGGTCATGGTCTGACAGCCTGGAAGACCGAGAGGAATGGGACCTGTGACTCCGCTCCGATAACAAGGGAGACTTCGGAGCCGAGTGGACCGATTCCAGGGAAGGAGACTTGGAACGCTTCTTGCTCGAAGACGGCTCCGACAGCAGATTCGGAGCTGACTGAGGCCTAGAATCATCATTTCCAGCTGGAAACGATGCAGTGGTAATAGTAGCACCGCTCGGCGACAACTCCGAACATGGAGCCGATGGTTTGGCGGGCTTAGAAGGTTTGCCCAACGAAGGCTTAGCCGGGGAACCTTCAGGCTTTAACAAGCCTCTAAAAATAAGTTTATTCCTGCGTTCCTGCAGGACTCTTGGACTGAATGCGTGGCAGACAGAACAAGAGTCCTGCAGGTGCAGACGGCCCAAGCAATATACAAAAGAAGTGTGACCGTCTGTCAGAGACATCTTCTGACAGCACGAGTCACACTTCTTGAAGCCCGAGACCTTAGTGTCTTTAGACATCCTGAAAAAGGGATGACTGTCTAGTCACAATCAGTCAAACACACACACACAAAAAAGTTGTAACAGACTAGGAAAAAACAAAACCTCACACTTTTTAATACAATCTAACAAGGCACAAACACACAAATAAGAATGGAAGGGGATTGGCCAAGGGCCTAATTATTAGGTGAGGGGAAAAAAACAGTATCAAAAACTACCTAAGAGGGAATCCTAAACAGGGATCTAAGGGTAGTAACTAAAGAACACTATCGCTAATATTTTAACTCCGAAAAGCTGACTAAAAAACAAGAAAAATATTAATACAACCTGAGCCGGCAAAAAGACGCAACCTCGTAGCTGAAGCGGCAAACGAGATCTGGGCATATCACACCTAGCATTATGGGACATAGGATAGCCTCGAGCCAGTAAAAATAGCTCTCGAGCTTTAGTAATAGGCCGAGTCGGAGCCGAGGTTCAGCTCCAAACCCAACCAGCAAGAATGAAGGCGAGATTGACAACTTAACATTAAGTAGATCCAGGGCATTGGAGGTTATGAATTCCAGAAAGCTTTGAGCTAAGGAGTTGGTACACGAGTAGTTTTCCCAGTTAATGGTGGGGTAGTTGAAGTCACCCATTATTAGGGTGTTTGGTTGAACCCTAATATTTTCCAGTAAATCATGAAAAGAGGAGTGGGAATCCTGGGGCATGGTGGGGGATTTGTAGCAAGCTTCAATTTGGATTGCAATTTTGCCCAGAGTTAGTTGCACTTTGATAACCTCGGATGCATTATGCTGAGCAACTAGCCTGGAGGTGTGGATATCCTTAATGAATATGGACACACCTCCATCTTTGGTGTTTCGGTCCAGGTTACATGGCCGAAAGTGTGGTATGAATTATAGCCTGGTAGTGCAGGGGTGCTCTCTGGAGCCTTGAATCAGGTCTCAGTCACTGCACAGATATTGATGTTCTCCATTTTAAGGAGTGCCTCGAGTGAGTGCATTTTGAGATTTAGACCTAGCATTGAGTAGCATTACCCTTGCCTGTTCCTGTTATGGTGTTGAATTTGTTACTTGAACCTTGCCTAAAAAGGGAACTATAGGAGCAGCAAGAGCCTTAGCCAGTATCTGGAATCCCAGGGGCGACAGGTGCAGGCCACCTGTGGCAAACCATCGTGGTCTGTTGACCATGTCATCCCAAGCAGACAGATACTGGATCCCCTTAGAAAGACACCAGAAGCTTAGCCAATTGTTAAAGTCAATCATTTTGTCCTTGTATTGCGGTATCATTCTGGGCGATGGCAGAATGCTGCTCAGGGCTAGGGTCATACCTGCCTGGGCTAGAAGATCGGAGAGCTCTTCCATGTCTCTCTTCATGAAGTCCAGGGAGGTACTTCAGGTCATTCACACCAACATGGACAATGACAGAGTCATATTTGTACTTGTTGTGAAGTGACCTGAGTGCGTGGGTTGTGTGGTGGATCCTGGCACTCGACAGGCAGCTGACAGTAACCTTCTCCTTGTTTAGCCTGGTGAGTGGGACATCAGTGTGCCTGACTATAGAGTCATCTATGACTAGTGTGTTGGATATGCTGTTTTGCCTTATTGGCTGTGGTTGAGTGGCACACTGAGTCTGTGTGCTATGTGTCATTTGGGTTGTGTTGGGGGATGGAGGTTGCTTGCGTTTCTGCTTTGGAGGTCTCTGTTGCTTAGACAGATTATTACTGAGAGCCTCCGCGAATGTTTTTGTTTTACTATGTGTGGATTTTGGTGGTGTAGAATAAGTGAGACTATGTGATGAGTGTGGTGTGGTGCTAATGTTTACCTTCTCCTCTTGACTGTCAAGTTCAGTCTTGGTTGGAGAGAGCTTTACCTCCAGTTTGGCTAGATAAGTGCATCTCTCACAGGTTGTAGTGTTGGGTGATAGGAGGAGAGTATTGTCTGTGTACATGAGGCAATTTTCTACATTGCCTCAAGATGCCCATATTCATCAGATAGACAGGAGAGAACACTGGGAGCTGACCCTTGGACAGGCCTGAATAAAAAACTATTTTCCTCTAGATAAGTGAGGAAAGTGAGTACAAGAGCTGTTTTTCTCTAAGCAAGTGAGACAAGAAGTACAAAAACTATTTTCCTCTAGGTAATGAGGAAGATTAAGTGCTATAGTAATTAGTAGCTTATTTAGTGCATACAAGTTCTGAACAAGTGCTGAGCATGAATAAGCAAATTTAAGTGCTAAAACTAAGAATCGGCATCTGCACTAGACAAGTTACATGACAGAAACAAGTGCAAATGCAGGCTTTCAAATCAGAAAGTTGAGAGAGATGGAAGAGATTGCCCAAACGGCCAATAACTACAATTTCTGGGCCAGAACCACTCCTTATGTGGTAGACAGGTTACCTAGTGCTTATCATTCCCACTGATAAGCTAGAAGGCTTCCCTCCAACACAGAAAGGCTTGGGGGGGCTCAGAAGCTTAAATACAGTCCTGGATAAAGCAAATCTGTATCAGGAACACTAGTTACAAGAAAGGTAGGAAAAGTACAGTTTTGTACCTACCATAAATGTGGATGTTCGAAGATCCACATTGCTGCAGTCCTTACACTTGGGTAGTCCGCTGTCCTCGGTCGGCCCGAATATCAAAGTATTAGGCTGACGTCGGTCAAGGCGCTTAAGACTGACATCAGGACGTCAGGGTACAAATGCGCATGACCGACGTCATATCCTCAGTCTTTTCTTGCCCCAGATGTCAGAAGACCCTAAACAGAAAGGTCGAAACCAAAAGACAGCAAAAAACAACCAACCACCCTTGCACTAATCATATGAACAATATATACAATATGCACAATATTTACAACCCAAACCACACAACCGCCTCTAACAACAGAGGGGAAGGAGGGAGGGTAAATTGGACTGCAGCAATGTGGATCTTCGAACATCTACATTTGTGGTAGGTACAAAACTGTACTATGTTCTTCATCTCACATTGCTGCAGTCCTTACACTTGGGTAGAATCCCAAAGCAGAGGTAAGGGAGGATGGCAAAACTATAAAGTAGTAGGAGCTGCCAAAATGCCCTGTAAAATAGCAGTGGCAAACCCAGCCCTAGATTTAGAGTAAAGTGGAAGGTGGTAATGCTTAGAGAAAGTATGCACTGAACTCCAAGTAGCTGCCTCCAAAATATCTTTAGTTGCCACCCCCCTTAAAAAAGCTGTAGAAGTGGCAGTAGCTCTAGTGGAATGAGGCCTAATCCCAGCTGGAACCTCCTTACCATGATGGGAATAACAGAAAGCAATACAAAACCCAATCCACTTAGAAATAGTTTGTTTTGACACAGGCTTGCCCTGAGAACCCAAAGCAAAAGAAACAAACAACTGCTGAGACTGCCTGAACCCTTTAGTTCTGCTCAAATAATATCGCAACTGCCTGTGTATATCCAAGGTGTGCAAAATCTTTTCCCTTTATTTTGGGGGTTTGCATAAAAAGTAGGCAAATGAATAGTTTGGTTTAAAGCCACACTAGAAACCACCTTAGGCATAAAGGAAGGATTAGTACGTAAAGATACCCTATCCTTATGGAAAATTAAGAAAGGCTCAACTGCCATAAGGGCCTGTAATTCAGAAACCCTTCTCGCAGAGGTAATGGCCAACAAAAAAGCAGTCTTCCATGATAAATACTTCAACTCGGCAGTAGCTGCAGGCTCAAAAGGTTGTAGAGTGAGTTTCTCCAACACAAAATTGAGATCCCAAGCAGGAGTAGGAGCTCTACTGGGGTCTTATATTCTTTGCCCCTCTAAGGAATTGCTTAAACAAAGGATGAGAAAACAATGGTGGATCACAGTCATAGTGAGCAGAAATAGCTGCAGCATGAATCTTAATAGAAGAGAAGGACAAACCTTTGTCCAGTAACTCAGCAAGATATTGAAGAGCCACACTTAAATTAGGCTTAGCAACATCAAATTCCTTTGCTGCACTCCAAAATAAAAATCTCTTCCATTTATCTGCGTATACTTTCCTTGTACTAGGCCTTCTGGCCTCCAAAATAACATCCAAAACTTGCTGCGGAAGCTGAGACCCTCCAGGGTTTAAAACAGAATATGCCAGGCTGTTAGGTGAAGAGAGTGAAGTTTGACATTGAGTAAATGACTGTTCTCTTGAGACAGCAGGTGTGGAATCGAAGGCAAAGGCCATGGAGGCTCCCAACCAGACTTCTCAGTAATGGGTACCAGTGCTGTCGAGGCCAATCTGGAGCTATTAGAATCATCTTTGGCTTGTCCTGTCTGACCTTTAGGAGTACCTTTGGGAGGAGAGGCAGAGGTGGAAAGGCATACACATGAAGATTGCTCCAATTGAAAGAAAGAGCATCCACTTTCCAAGCTGTGGGATGAAACCTTTTGTGCAAAACTTTGGCAGCTGGTAGTTTAGTGGAGAAGCGAACAGATCTATGTCTGGAGTTCCCCATGACACTGTCAATTTCTGAAATACATGAGGATCCAATTTCCACTCGTAATTGCCTGCTCAACACATCTGCTAAGGAGTTCTGTGCTCCGGCAGAAACCTTGCCTGAAGATTGAGCTGTAAACTGAGAGCAGTCTCCCACAAAATCATTGCTTGTCTGCATAGAGGATAAGAATGTGTTCCCCCTTGCTTGTTGATGTACCACATGACAGTTGTGTTGTCTGTTAGAATCAACACCTGCCCTGGAAGAAGTAAATCCTTGAAAGCTATTAATGCAAATTGGACTGCTAACATCTCCTTCAAGTTGATATGTAGATGTTGTAGTCTGGCAGGCCACGTGTCTTGTATCCACTTTCCATTTAGATGAGCTCCCCAAGCTTTGTCTGAGGCATCTGTCGTTAGAATCTGACTCGCCTCTGGCCGGGTCACAGAGAGTCCCTTGTTTAGGTGACATTCCTGAGCCCACCACAAAAATTCCTTTTGAATGCAAGGTATTATCTGAATGACAGTGTCCAAATCTTGGCAGTGCTGTGTCCATACATTTTGAGATACCATTGTAGCTTCCTCATATGCAGTTTGGCATTGGGAAGCACCAGAATACAAGATGCCATGAACCCCAAGGCTTGAAGGACTGTCCTTGCAGTCAGCCTGGACTCATGAGACAATTGATGGAAGTAAAGGGAAAGATTCTTTTGTTTGTCCGGGGTCAAAAGGCCATCTGAGATGCTGTATTCAGTCTCACACCCAGAAAGCACATGTCTTGAGAGGGTACTAGACTGGACTTTATTTCGTTCACAGAATACCCCAGGCATCTTAGCACTGCTATCACATATTGCAAATGATGAAGAAGCTCGTCCCTTCCTTTGGCCAGAATCAGGCAATCGTCCAAATAAGGATAGATCTGTATTCCTTTTAGCCTGAAGAAAGCTATCACTGGAGCCAGAACCTTTGTGAACACTCTGGGCGCAGTAGATAAGCCAAAGGGCAATGCAGAGAACTGATAATGAGAAGTCCCAGCTCGAAAACGGAGATACTTCCTGCAACTTAGCCTGATAGGAACATGAAGGTAAGCTTCCTTGAGATCCAGAGTCACCATCCAGTGATCTTTGCCCAGCAGAGGTAAAAGCTGTTGTAACGTCAACATTTTGAACTTGGGAATGTCCAGATAAGTGTTGAGGATAGATAAATCCAAAATTGGTCTCCACGTGTTCCCCTTCTTTGGTACTAGGAACAGGCGAGAATAAAATCCTAGGCCTACTTCTGGCAGAGGGACCGGCTGTATGGCCCCTATTTGCAGTAGCAGAGAAATTTGTTTGTGAGCCTCTATTCTTTGCTGAGGAGGAACGTCTGGCATGCCTTTGAAAGGAGGCAAGGTATGGAAATAAAACCTGTAACCTTGGTGTATAATATCCAATACCCATCTGTCCTGGGTAATTAAATTCCAATTTTCTTTGAAGAGTGCCAACCTTCCTCCCAAGGGTGCTGCCAGACAAGAAGGCTCTGGCAGCTGAAAAGGTAGGTCATTGGGCCTGTTTACGAAAGGACTGGCCCCTACCTTCACTCGAAGACTGTGCAGGTGAACTCCCTGTTCTAGGTCTGAAAGAGCCCTGAGCTCTACCCCTACCACGTCTAGATCTTCCCCTAGACTGTAAATCATAAGAAGGGTACGTCCACCCCTTAGCAGGCCAATTCCTACTAAACTTCGGAGGCTGAACTTGCAAAAAATCTTTAACAGTCTGCATAGACTTAGCCTTGTCTTCCATTTTCTTTAAAACTGCCTCCACAGGTGAACCAAACAATACATCAGACTGTAAAGGAGCATCTAAAATCCTTGTCTTAACATGGTCAGATAAGTTCTGATCCCTCAGCCAGGCGTGCCTGCGAAGAACTGACCCAGTGGCAGCCATCCTAGACGAGGCCTGTACAGCATCAAATCCACATTGTAAAGAATGCTTACCCACCTGTTCAGAAACATGTACCAAATCTTGTAATTCTTTACACTCAATGCCTTCCGCCAGAGCATCTACCTTAGACTTCAATTGAGAAAGAAGATAGTTTTGATATTTCAACATGTGAAACTGGCAATTCAAAGCCCTCATAGCTAAGGTGGAAGAAGTATAGACTTTCTTTCCCCATCTATCCAAAGCTCTGGCCTCTTTATCTGGAGGAACCGGATTTTTTACAACAGAGGCCTTGACACCCTTAGGTCCCTGACTAACAGTTTCTGGGTCCGCCCTAGGACTCTTATACAGATATTTATGAGCTTCAGGCACCCTGTAATACCTGTCTGGTTTAACAGGAGCAGGAGGCAAAGAATCAGGATTAAGTGAAGCCTCTGCAAACACATCTTCCACAACATCCAGAACAGGAGGAATAGCCAAAGGCCTATGCTGGGGTAAAAGCAAAAATTCCCTAAGCCTTTTCCTGGAATCAGAGAAGTCCTGACCTTCCCACTTAAAATGTTCCCTCATAGAATGAAGAGTCTCTGAAAAAGAAAAATCCTCTGGAGGAGAAGCAGAAGGAGTAGAATCATCCCCATCAGAATCAGAATAAGGAGAATACTCCTGCAAGTCTTCAGCCGAAGACTCTGAAACATCCGAAACCTGCTCAAAACTCCCCAACTCTGGTTCCACCCTAGGCCTCTTATCAGGAGGGGGCAAAGAACCTCTAATCAAAGTAATTAAATCTTCTGCCATTTTGAGCATGTGCTTCTTGGGCACAGATCCTAAAGAACTAGGAGTGACACCAACAGAAGCTAAACCTGGCCTGCCCTGCTTTGTCTTTGCGCTTCTTCGAAGAAGCGGGCGTCGGAGCATCCGACGGCATATTGTAATTGCACCGCTTCCCGAAGACCAACCTGGCACAATCTAACCTTCGCTTAATAATGCACTTATTAAACCTAGCACAAAAGCGACACCCAACAACGTCGTGCTCAGGCCCCAAACAAGGAATACACAAAGTATGATAATCTCTATGCGGTATCTGCTTCCCACAAGAAATACAGTTATTCACTTTTTCTGACATCCGGTAAACCAGCGAGGCAAGAAAAAACTAAAATATTCCCCAACGGGGTACTTAGCCAACTTTGACTCGGTCTGAAACTCCGAATTCGAAAAATTTCAGAACGCCGAACGGCACTTGCAACGCTGCTTCTGCATCGGACCATGCGGCAAAAAAGACTGAGGATATGACGTCGGTCATGCGCATTTGTACCCTGACGTCCTGATGTCAGTCTTAAGCGCCTTGACCGACGTCAGCCTAATACTTTGATATTCGGGCCGACAGAGGACAGCGGACTACCCAAGTGTAAGGACTGCAGCAATGTGAGATGAAGAACATCAGGTTTACAGTTTGTGTTATTTTGTTTTTTTCTTACAGAAAAGTAGCAAAAACAGTAGTAAAAAAATTCACATGCAGTGCAAGTTAGCACACTTGAGTATGTAGCAATATTAGACCAAACACAGTTTAAAAAATGCAATTAAATTAAAAAGGACTAAAAACAATTGCAGAGAGAGTTTATTAGGTAGAATGTGGTAAAGAGATGGGACTGGGGGAGTGTCCCAGATCAAATTTACAGTGGGGTGGGCAACTGCAAAGGCCACCAAATTTAAACTACAAGCCAAAAATAGAATAGGGAGGGTGGGTGAGACAAAACAGTTTCAGCAGAGATCTAAACAACAACTAACAGTACAAACTCTAAAACCAAAAAAATATACTTAGCTCTGTATATTTGCAGATCAGTCTCTCAGAACAGTGAGACAACAGTTTCAACAGAGATCTAAGCAACAATTAAACTTTAAGCAAAAAAAATATACTCAGCACTGTATATTTGCAGATAGTCTGGAAGGCAGTCTCTCAGAACACAGGTTCCAGCAATCCAGCAAAAGGAAACTTAACTAAGACATTGTGCTCTGAATGCGTGCCCATCTCTCCTCCCCGAAGGAAGGGTACACCCAACCTCCCATGGCAGAATCTTAGACATCTAAGCCACTAATCAAATCCAAGTCTCCTGGGCTGTAGTCAGACCTTTATCCCTCTTCACCATGGCACTGACATTTTTCCAGATGTTTGGGAAAACTTTTGGTCTACTGGGATAACATCTTAACAGTGTGAGTTACAGGAGAGCAATGACAGACCTGGAAGGGGCCCCAAAATTTCATTTGCTCGGCTGACAGGACAGGCTTCTTACAGAAGCACTTGATTTCCTCGGATCTTTTCCTTCCTTCTGGCAATTATATTTGAACAATTATGGAAGTATTCCTTTGCTAAGCAGGCCTTAAGATGGAAATCTTACAGACGGTAAATGAGAATCCCATAGGGAGATGGGAACTATGCGACTACAGGCATCACTCTGTGGCAATGGCCCGTCATGAACCTACTAGGAAGAAAGATGTGCATTGTCATCAGTATATCAGTCAGTTCTCTCATATATAACTGCGAAGCTGTAGATCTCCTGCTCTCAACCAGAAGCAGCACTAGATAAGAGAGCTGGCTAGTGTTTGCTTTATCTAATCCCCTTGCATTCTCTATCCTACGCACTAGTCCTTTACCAAACTCAAGTTGCCAGTGCAGAGATTGACACCCTGCCATTGTGTCATTGGGCAGCTCCCTGTGGTACTTTAAACTATTTTTTTAGTACTGAAAAAGCTCCTGAAGTACAAGCCTAGTATCTGTAAAACATACCCTGACAACATGGATAGAGTAGCTATTACAATAAAGATCGCAGATGGCTGACCCCAACGGCTGAAGATTTCTGCCATCACACTCGGATTGAGAGAACACTCGTGAGGACGGAGAATGCATCTGCTCAGTCTGTCCGCAATCACATTGGAGCTCCCCGGGATATGTGTTGCGATCAGAAAACGGTTGGAAGCTATACCTCACTGCCAGATTCTCATGGCTTTGTGATAAAGGGGGTAGGATTTGGTCCTTCCCTGCTTGTTTATGTACCAGACAATGGACATGTTGTCTGACTGGATAGCAATTATTCCGGATGAAAGGAGCGGATGGAAAGCTTGCAACAGCTAGCACCGCTCTTAACTTCAGGACATTGATATTCAAGTTGACCTCTATACTGGACCACGTGTCTTGGATTGACTTTCCCTGGAAGTGCCCCCCCACCCTATCAGGGAAGTGTCCGTGGTCACTGTGACACTGGGTTGGTGATCTTGGAAGGGGTGACACCAAACAATTTTATTTGTACTCATCCAGCAGAGGAGATCTTGTTTGCAGGTGTTGGTGATGAGAATCTGTGAGCTCAGGGGGGTGAAAACTGGATATCCACTGGGACTGAAGAAGCCATTGTAGCAGTCTCATGTGTAATCTGGCTAGGGGAACAATTGGGATGGCTGCAGCCATAGACCCCAGAGCCTGGAGAACTTCCCTTGCACCATTCTTTGACAGAATATCACTTGAACTTGAGCCCTTAATCTCTGAAGCCTGTGAGAAGGGAGAGAGATAAGACTTGATTGAGTGTTGAATCTTGCCCCTATGAATTCCAGTTGTTCTGAGAGCTGAAGTTTGGATTTTTCCCAGTGGATGGTGATGCCCAGCGACTCCGCTAGTACTAGGGTGTAGCGGAGGGCCCTGACCAGAAGGCGCTAGGTGGGGGCGGAGAGGAGCCAATCGTCTAGATACGGAAACACCTGGAATCCCTTAAGTCTCAGATGAGCTGTGACCATTGCTAGGCATTTCATGAACACTCTGGGTGCCATTGAGAGACCGAATGGCAGGGCTCTGAATTGGTAGTGATTGGCTCCCAGCTGGAAGCGAAGGAGACTCCTGGAACGCTCGTCCATATTGATGTGGTAATACGCATCCCGGAGGTCTAACGAGCACATCCACACACCCTCCCACAGAAAGGGAAGGATGGATTGAATCATGACCATGCGGAACTTGGTCTGAACTACTAATTTGTTTAGCTGGCTGAGATCCAAAATGGGCCTCCAGTCCCCGGTCTTCTTTGGCACTAAAAAGAATCTTGAGTAGAACCCTGATGCGCACTGGTCTGGGGGGACCTGTTGGATGACTCGTTTTTGACACAGCTTTCATATTTCGGAAACTGTCTCCTCCCTCTGACTGAGTGGAATATCGGAAGGGATTTTAGAGGTCTTGGGTAAGATATTAGGGGAATGTGATAGCCTCTGGTAATGATTCTCTGCACCCACTGATCGTTTGTAAGAGAGAGCCAGGCAGCTTGGGGCAGAGAGAAACGCTCCCCGACTGCTTCCAGAGGAAAGCAAAAGGGCAGCACTTCAGGAGCACTGATACGGCCTTCCCGAGAAGGAATCTCTGGAGTCCTGATTCCGTGGAGCCCCTCTGCCCCAAAAGGGGCGTCTTCCATTATTGGAACCCCCTCTGCCTCTGGGGGAGTCCTCGCTATGTGCGTCACAGAAAGGACCTTGAGACTTCTTGTGCCACATCTTCCCACTCCTCTGGTTCGTGGAGAAGGAATGCTGAGGTTTGGAAAAGCATAGGCCCATGGCAGACAAGGTCTTCCCATCCTGCTCGCACCTGGCTAATGTATCCTTGACCTTAGCACCGAACAGAGCTGATGGTTCAATAGGGGCATTTAAAAAGGAAGACTTGGAGTCCGCGAGGTCACAAATACGCATCCAGGCATGGCGTCTCATGACTACGCCTGCACCTGCAGCTCTAGCCACTCCTTCAGGTTGCATGGGACAGCAAACTCAAGGACGAATTGGATATTGACTCTAGGGTGGTAAGTTGGGAAGCAACTTTATCGTGTGCCCCGTCCGAAACTTGATCAGCGAGGGTTCCAGAGAGTTCGGTGATAAGATCTCTCTGGAGCCTCGTAAAATGTGCCAAAAAGAACAGAGACCTGACAGCAAAGGTTGCCGATGCAAAAACTCACTTCTCTAACCTGTCCACCGGCCGGGACTCTCTATTGGGTGGGTGAACAGCAGGACTTTCCTCCTCCAGGTCCTTTTTCATGGATGCTGCCACAGCATCTACTGGCAAACCTCTAGACCAATGGGGTTGATCCTTTGGAAGGGAGAGTATCTTATCTGATCTCCTAGGGATGGCCTCAATGGTGTCAGGGTTCTTCCACGCCCACTGCACGATGAGCTTGACCAACTCATTGGTGGTGGTGGTGGGGGGGTCACCCAAGAAGTAGAGGGCCGAGAGCGGAAGGCCTGCAGGAATACGGACTCCGGGGAAGGATTGGAGGGCTTCCAGTCACCCCTCTGTTTCAAAATTTCCGGGATGTCTCCAAATGAGACATCATCAGGGGGTGACCATGGGGATCCTTCCCCATCATTGTGGTCTGTATCTTCCATGAGGGACTCTGCTGGGGAGTCCACGTGTTTCCTCTTACACATTGGTGGGAGCATCCAAAGAAGACTCAGAAAGGGAAATACCCTGAACAGGGGTTTCCTGGGCCTTGTGCTCTTGGAGTCCTGGGGGTGGCCTTTGACAGCTGCGGCTCAGAGGGAACTGGTGGGATGACTGACGTAGGAGGATTGCTCGAAGCAAGCACCCTCTCCATCACCCGGAAATCAGGCCCGCCTAAAGAGGAATGGGAGACCGGAACCGAAGAAGACAATTTCGGAACTGGGGTCACACCCGGCTCCACGTGGTCAGCCCCCAGGGACAGAGCCTCAAGCAAACTCAGGGCAGGAGTCACCCTCGGACCCAAAGACGGAACCGGCAAAACTGCCAGAACCATGTCCGGAACAGAGGGCTTCACCCCCCCCAAGCATTAGTGAGGAAGGATGGGTTCCGAAGGAACCGACACCCAAAGAGGCCTTGGAGCCTCAGACTCTGTTGTTGTCGGAGCCGAGGAAAGGGGTCCTCTCATAGATGTCAGGTATATGAGCCCCGAAAAAGAGAGATCCAAGGGAGGAGCATATGTAGGGGTTGCTGGTGTAATAGACCCAAAGTCCAAAGTGGGATGGGGTCTAGGAAAATTTGCAATTCCCCTGGCAGTCAGCAGCTGATCAAAAAGGCGCACCACATCCAATTCTGAAAGGCTCCTGGTGGACCTTACCGATGCTCCTGAGGGGAAATCAGGCCGGTCCAAAAAGGGGTTGAAGGCTTGTCTGGCAAATGGATCCGCAGACAGAGAATACTGGGTCCGTGGTGTATTAAAGAATGGCACTGACAATTCCAGTTTGGAAATAGGCAACAAAGGAATGATCAGAGCCAAGAATGAGGTCACAGCTGGGGTGGAGGTCAATAACAGCTCCGAAGTTGTTGTCGGAACAGATGTCGGGATGGAGATGGGGGATGTTGATGCCAAAATGGAGACAGACAAACTGGTCGGAATTGAGGTTGTAGTTGGTGCCGTAGTCGTCGGAGCTGGGGCAGGCACTGACGAGGCGACCTTGGTATGAATCACTGGAGCGAAACTCGGAGCCAAGGTGGTCGGAACAGAGGAGGCAGTACAGTGCTCAGTGGAAGTCTTATGGGCCTTGTGCTTTTGGCTTTTGCCCCTATCACCGGCCGGTGAAGAGGGGTCTGAGTGAGGACATTTCTTGTCCACAGATGGAGGGGATGAGATCTCCAATGCAGAAATAGCCTCCAAAAAAGGAAAAGGAAGCAGGCCCTTAAGGATCAATTTATTTTGTCGCTCATTCAGCATCCGCTGACTGAAGCTGGCACAAATATCACATGGAGGTTTCACCGATAAATGCAGAACCCCCAAACAATACCCACACTCTTCATGAAGGTCACTATTCGGGAGTTTACCACTGCAAGACCACCAGTGTTTAAACCCTGTAGTCCCTTTCTTCTCATAATAGGAGACACACACACACACACACACACACACACACACACACACACACACACACACACACACACACACACACACACACACACAGAAATAGAAGAAAGTGGAGAAAGGGAAAGAGGGAAATACCAACAATGGTACTGGGAATACCACAAGGATAGATGGGCCAATACCAACAATGGTACGAAATACCTGTGGGTAGAGCTGAGTGAGTAAAGATACAAGAAATTAGCAAACTAACAGGAAAAAAATCCACAAAAAACTTGTAAAATTTAGAAAAATATAACACTTGGCTGGAGAGCTTGGTGAAATGCTGCTATATGACTGTGCGGCAAACGAGATCTGAGGTAACTAAGCGAAGGGCATTGTGGGTAGCAGCTTAGCTCGAGAGTTTTTGGTGCACGCAAGCTTGATATAAGGCCGACTCCGTTCCGAGGGCTCGGAACTGAACCCTTCAGTGATGAATAGGAAGAAAATTAACAACTTCAGATAGTTAATTTTCTACCCTCTAATCCAACACTAGACATGTTTATTTATTTATTTATTTTACAATTTGTTGATCGGGCTTGTCTGACTGAGCTACATAGCCCTTTTTCAGCTGAGGCCCGAGGGGAAAAGCTCCAGCAGAAATTACACATTAGTCATTTTAAGAATTATAGATACATTCGTCAGAAGAAAACATATGCTTATAGTACATATTAAAATACAGAAAAAAAAATTATCTGCTTTTACTGTATTTGTGTTTCTTCCTACTTTATTTTGCTTTTGCGTCATCTTAAAAGTACTCAGTTGTATTTATTACTGCTTGGTGTAACTCATTCTAAGCCTTTTAGTTTAAGCACTTGGGCTTCAGACCAGTTGTTTTACATTAAGAAGGTTTGTGGTCTGCACTGTAGTGGCAGAACAGGTAGCTTACATCCTTCTAAGTTCGGAACTGCTGATTGAGGGCTCAGTGTCTGTTATTCTAAAAGTGTATTAATTCTGGTTTAAGCACTTGGGCTTCAGGCCAGTTATTTTACATTAAGAGGGTTCGTGGTCTGCACTCTTGTGGGAGGAGAGGCTGGACTCTTCCCTTCTGAGCTGGGAATTTCTGGTTAAAGGCTTATAGTGCCTGCATATTTGAACTGCCTCTTACTGAAATTGGTACACCTTGTTTGCTGCAGCATAGACTAGATCCAGGCCTGCTGAATCTAGCTTTGTTTGTATAACTTGAGCACTAATCCAGGCATTCTTTAAAGTATTCAATTGTATTTACTACTGCTTGTTAGTAACTTGATTAAAGTGTACCTATCATTCTAAGTCTTTTGGATTAAGCACTTGGGCTGAATCTAGCTTTGTTTGTATGCTTGTTGTTTGTTTGCTTGTTATTTCCCTGAAACGCTAATTCCACCTAAAACACGGCTTTTCAGCGCTTCTGTGGATCCCTAGTGATATCTGCATTGCTTACTGTACTTATTTCCTTGTTTCACTTGAAAGAAAGTTACTGTTTGTCGTTTTTTTCATTTAAGTTACCTGTAACACATTGCATTTAAGTTACCTGGCACTTGCTCACTAAGTCAGCACTAAAAAATTAAAAGCACTACACCCTCATAAATTCCCTTTGAGTACCTTGTTCCCCATTGGCCCTTTTTTCAATTATAAAGGAATTCCCAATACTATTCTAGCATGTCCAAAGGTCAGTTGTCAATCTCCTCTCCGGTCTAGCTGGTGAATCTGGGAATCTTGAGGCAATGTTACAACTGCCTCATGCACACAGACAACCCTTTCCTCCTCCCAACAAATTCCAACACATGTGAGAGATGCAACCATATAGCCAAACTGGAGGCTAAGCTCTCTCAACACAGTACTGGCGTAACCAGTCAAGAGGAGAAGGAAACCACACTCACTACAATTCCAGTCTCACATAGACCTACCCACGACAGCAAACCAAACACATAAACACACAAAAACATACTCGGAGGCTCTAAATAAAAATCTGCCTAAGCAGCAGAGACCTCCAAAGCAGACAACCAAGCAACCACTACCCCAAAACAAAACACGTGCAACACGTAGGTTCATAGGTTCATACTAGGCTATCTGCCCTAGGGCATTTATAAGCCTAGCCAGAGTGTGTTTGGCTTTCACCACCCATTTTAAATTAATTTTGCTATGCCCTTTTTCAAGGTTAGTATACTGTGCCTCTGTCTAACAGTGACACAGAAGTGATACCCGGGGTAAACATACAATCTCCCATCCACTCATCAAGATTCCTCTTGAAGAGAGTCAATGAGGGACTCTGCCTAACCTGGACTGGGATTTTATTCCAGAGTGAAGGGAGCCTCTGGGTTATGAATCTGTCCCTCCAGCATGTCCTATTTATTTCAATGCTGAGGTTCAAGTCTCTCGAGCGTGTAGCTCTATGGGATTTGGATTTTCTGAGGTGCAGCATGTCCATTAATTCCGGGTTGGACATGGCTTTATACGTCAGGCACAGATCGCCTCTGAGCAGGTGATATGCCACTGAGTAGAGCTGGAGTTTCTTTAACCGGGCAACATATGGCATCTGTTTGAGCCCTTTGATCCTCTTGGTGAGGTACTTTTGGGGTCTTTCCAGTTGCTGCAGGTGTCTGGTAAGGTACATCCCAAAAGGGGCATTGTACTCAATTATGGGCCTGATGAGGGATGAGTAAAGAGGCATGATGACCTCCCCTGATCTAGATGTGAATCCCTTCATGATTAGGTGGGCTATATAAAATGTTTTTCTAACCACTTTGGCCACGTGGTTGTCAAATGAGAGATTGCCATCAACTTGGGTCCCCAGGTCCCTAATTACTTCTGTACTTAATGGATTACCACCTATGTGGTAATTTGTGGGCACTTTGTCTTTGCCAAAGGGGATGACTATACACTTTTTGGCATTTAGCTTGAGGCCATGGCTCTGGCACCAGTTGTCCGTTTCTATGAGGCCCTTTTGGAGGATGCTTGTGTCAGCTGGAGAGTCGATTATGGCACCCAGTTTGTAGTCATCTGCGAACTTGGTCAGCCACAGTCCTTCCGTGTTGGCTTGTACCTCCGAGAAATATATACCGAACAAGAGAGGTCCCAGGACTGAGCCTTGTGGGACACCACTTGTAACTGGTTTGGAGTCTGACATGGCTCCAGCAATTCTAACCATGTGGGTTCTGTCCTTGAGCCAGTTTGCAATCCATCTAGTGACATAGGGGTTTATATTTAAGCTGGTGAGCTTATCTATAATGCCCGAGTGGGGTATTGTATCGAAGGCTTTTGCGAGGTCCAGGTAGGCTGTGTGGACCACCTTCCCCTCATCAATGGCCTTGGTGACTGTTTCAAAGAAATCAACCAGGTTTAAGAGGCAGGATCTGCCCTTAACAAAGCCGAACAGGGTAGGATCCAGTGTCTGTAGGTCCCCAATCTATTTATGAGGTCCATGATGATCCTTTCCATAGCTTTGCAGACCAAGCTAGTCAGGCTTATGGGGCGATAGTTTCCAGGATCCGTTGAGGCACCACCTTTATGGAGAGGGACCACTGTTGCTGTACGCCACACTTTGGGCACATATCTGTAGTAAGGCTGAGATTGAACTGTAGTTTTATATTTGGGTTTAGCTCTTCTTGGAGTTCATGTAGGACGCAGCCCGGGACACAGTCTGGTCCCATTGATGCTGTGTTTTTTGCTTTGGAGAGGGCGGCTCTTACCTGAGCATCTGAGATGTCGGGGGGGGGGGGCAGCACTCTGCTGGGATAGATATTTGCCCTTTTGGTGGGGAGTGGGGGGAGAAGTTTGCGCTGAACCTGTCAGCTAGGATGTTGGCAATGATGTTGGCAATGTCTGTGGGTTCGGTAAGAAGAGGCATAGTAAGAGAAAAAACAGGGGGTTGGAGGGAGGGCAACCAGGACTGAAACAGTGAATAGACTCGAACATCTACATTTATGGTAAGTGTACACAACTGTACTATGTTCTTTGTGTTTCACTGCTGCAGTCATTACATTTGGGTAGATTCCCAAAGCTATGGTTGGGGGGGATGGATTTATACAGCATTAGGACCAGCTATAAGGCCCTGCAGGATAGCATAGGCAAAGCCAGCTCTGGATTTAGAGAAGAAAGGTAAATGGTAAGGTTTGGTGAACGTATGAACTGAGCTCCAGATAGCAGCTACTAGAATGTCTCTGGTAGAAACACCTCTGAGAAAAGCTGTAGAAGTAGATGCAGCCCTGGTGGAATGAGATCTGATCCCCTGGTGGATAGTTTTACCATGGTGCATACAGCAGAAACAAATATAATGGCTTATCCATTTGGAAATAGTCTGCTTTGAAATAGCCTTTCCCTCTGCAGCAAATGCCACCAGTAGTTGTTCAGATTTTCTTTGTGATTTTGTCCTGTTTAAGTAAAATCTAAGTTGTCTGTGTACATCCAATGAATATAGAATCCGTTCCCCCTTGCTCTGTGGATTGGGAAAGAAAGTTGGCAAATGAATGGTCTGATTAAGAGCCACACTGGATACCACCTTAGGCATGAAGGATGGACTGGTCCTGAGAGACACCCTGTCCGCATGAAAAATAATGAAAGGCTCCACTGCCGTAAGAGCCTGTAATTCGGAAATCCTTCTAGCTGAAGTGACTGCGAAAAGGAAAGCTGTTTTCCAGGAAAGAAATTTTAAGTCTGCAGTAGCAGCTGGCTCAAAAGGAGGGAGAGTGAGTTTTTCCAATACAAAATTGAGGTTCCAAGCAGGGGTTGGAGCTCTCCTGGGTGGTCTTAAGTTTTTGGCCCCTCTGAGATACTGCTTTAGCAGAGGATGAGAGAAGAGGGGAGGTTCTGTGTTGTAATGAGCTGAAATGGCTAAGGCATGGATTTTTATGGAAGAAAATAACAGGCCCTTGTGAAGCATCTCAGTTAAATATTGTAAAATCTGAGGAATATTGGGCACTGTTGCGTTTATCCCTTGTGATTGATTCCAGGCACAGAATCTTTTCCATTTGTCAGCATAAGATTTTCTAGTACTAGGTCTTCTTGCCTCCAAAATGACATCCATCAAAGGTTTGCTGAGGGATGCCAAGGGTGAATTTAGGTGATTAGCCACACTGCAAGATTCAAAGTTTGGAGATGAGTGTGCAGAATTTGGTTGCTCTGCTGAGACAGTAAGTAAGGTGTCTGAGGCAGGTGCCACGGTGGAAGGTGTGACACAATGCGCAGGAGTGGGTACCAGTGTTGGCGAGGCCAGCCTGGAACAATCAAAATAATTTTTGGCTTGTCCTGTTTGACTTTTAGTAGAACTTTGGAGAGCAGAGGCAGAGGGGGGAAGGCATAGACTGATAGGTTTTTCCAGCTAAATGATAGAGCATCCACTTTCCAGGCTTTTTTGTAATGAGTTCTTGTGCAGAATTTGTCCAGCTGATAGTTCTGGGGTGAGGCAAAAAGATCTATGTCTGGGCTCACTCATTTGCATGTCAACATGTTGAAAATCTGTGGTTCCAGTTTCCATTCGTGTGGGTCCATGAGATTTCTGCTTAGTTCGTCTGCCAGAGTATTCAGCTTTCCTGGCAGGAATTGAGCTTGTAGTTGAATTTGATAGGTCAAGGCCGTGTTCCACAATGCCATGGCTAGTTTGCAAAGGGGGTAGGAGTGGGTACCCCCCTGCTTGTTTATGTACCACATAACTGTGGTGTTGTCTGTCTTTATCATTAATTGTCCTGGATGAAGGTAGTTCTTGAAGGCTGTCAGTGCATTCTGTACAGCTAGCATCTCCTTTTGATTGATATGAAGGTGCATTTGATTTGGGCTCCATTTGCCCTGAATGCACTTCCCTGCCAGATGAGTCCCCAGGCATAGTCTGATGCGTCTGTAGTTAGGGTTTGGGCGGCAGGGGGTGGAGTGAATGGTAGCCCCTTGTTTTGGTGGCAGGCCTCTGCCCACCATAAGAACTCTAGTTGTAGCCAAGGTATGATAGGAATCATTGTTTCCAGGCTGTGACAATGTTGACTCCATAAACTCTAAGTACCACTGAAGTTTCCTCATATGCAGTCTTGCATATGGAATTAGAAGAATGCAGGAGGCCATGAACCCCAAGGCACAATTGCAGCTAGGAGTTCCTGGCTTGAACGAGTAGATTCCTGGAAGGGAGGGTGATGAGCCAGTCTTCCAAATATGGAAATACCCTTAAACTCTGTTGCCACTAATCTATACATTTGGTAAATACCCACATGGGCTGTGGTGAGACCAAAGGACAGAGCTCTAATTCGGAAATGAATGACTCACAGCTAGAGGCAAAGGTACTTCCTGGTGCATCTGTCCATCTTTATGTGGTAATACTTATACTGAATATCTATTGAGCACATCCGGTCATTCTTCCTCAGTAAAGGAAGAATGGACTGTACCATGACCATCCAAAATTTTGTTTGCTTCACAAACTTTTCAAGCAGCTTAGGTCCAAAATTGATCTTTTCTTTGACACTAAAAGAATTGAGTAAATTCCAGATCCTCCCTGGTCTAGAGGGACCTATTGTATGACTGTTTCTTAGAAGCATCCTTATTTCTGAAGCATCGTCTTTCTTTTGTGAGGATAAGATATTGGGAATTATTTTTCAGCATACAAGAAGGGTGTAAAAGGGAATAAAATAGCCTCTGGTTATGATCCTCTGAACCCATTTGTCTTGAGTGATTGACATCCAGGTTGCAGGGTGCAGGGATAAGCACCACACCGACTGTCTCTAGAGTGAGACAGTCAGGCAACCATTCAGGAAAGCTGGAAAGGCTTCTCTGAAAAAGGTCCTCTGAAGCCCTAGTTTTGCAGGCAACCTCTGCCCCTTGGGAGACTACCATTGTAACAGTTTCCCCCTCTGTCTCTGGGAGGTCTTTCTCCAGAAGTATCAGATGTAAAGCCCTGGGATTTACAAAACAAATCATCTTTCCTCCCTTCTTGTTTCTGAAGAAAGCCCTTTGAGGGGTACAGAATTTGATCCCTAGAGCAGATAAGGATTTACCATCCTTTTCACTTCTTGAGATAGTCTCTCTAGTCTTGAAGCCAAAAAGAGTTGATCTATCATATGAGGCATTGATGAAGGATGTCTTGAAATGTTAGGCCAAG
The DNA here is from genome assembly GCF_019279795.1 of Protopterus annectens. Classification (NCBI taxonomy): domain Eukaryota; kingdom Metazoa; phylum Chordata; order Ceratodontiformes; family Protopteridae; genus Protopterus; species Protopterus annectens. The sequence continues at coordinate 1,581,017,566 of NC_056731.1, read as the reverse complement.
TTGCATAGCCACATCCAGGCACGCCTTCTTATGGAAATACCTGTGCCAGCTGCTCTAGACGCACCCTTTTTGGCACTAGAGATAAGGCACATAGAGGCACTGGATAATGACTGTAGGGTAGCAAACTGTGAACCAATGACTTTTCTTTGATCTGTAGACAAGGTCCCTGGGAGAGATTTGATTACTTATTTTGTCAAACTTCCTCTGGAAACAGGTAGTGTGAGCCAAATAATTTAGTGCTTTCATCAAACAAGTAGACTAAGTGTACACACACTTCCCAACCCCATCCAAAAAATATGATTCCCTATTCGGTAGATGGATATAGGAACTTTCTTCTACAAGTTTCCTCTTAGTGGCTGCCACCACTACCACAGAATCTACCATGGGACCCTTGCTCCTGCAATGGGGAGGATCTTTGGGAGCAACAAACAACTTTTTGGGCTTTTCAGGAACAGGCTCAGCTGTGTACAGTACCTTCCACTCCCAGGAGGTGATCAGGTCTACCATCTCATCAGCCGGGAGGACTACCCAAGAAGTAGATGAGCCAGAACTGAAAGCCTCAAGAAAAACAGACTCCTCCAGAGATGGCACTTGGACAGACCAACTCCCTTTCTATCTGAGAAGTTTGAGAATCCCTCTGAATGAGACGTCCTCAAGGGGGAATTCTAAGAGAACCTCCTCCCTCATCAAAATTAGCTTCGGTGGTAGGGGATTCCTCAGGAGAATCCAAGGCTTTCCTCTTACATTTCTGTTTCCTGTGTTCCTGTTCTGTGTGTTGTTCAGGAGAGGACTCAAACTCATGGTCTCTCTTGGAAGAACAGACCCAAGGCTCCTGGAAACTGGCTGTCCTGACAGTTCAAGGACAGAAGGCTGTGGATCCTGGGCAATCCTATGGGGAGGGTCGGATCCAGTTCCAAAATGGAAAATCTTTCCCTAGGTTGACAGAGTATACTGTTGAAGGCCTCAAATTTCAAGCTGGACACAGACCCAGAGAGCCTTGCTGTCATACCCAAAACTCCCAAAGATGGCTCAATTCTCTTTGGGAGAAAACATATACCCGTGAATTACCACATAGGTGGCAGTACACATTGAAAGTGTGATAAGAGATTTAGGGACACATGTGGACAGTGGTCTCACCTTCAATAACCACATCGCCACAACAGTCAGGAAATTCTTCTATGTGGCACACCTCATCATTAAGGGCTTTTCATCCAGAAAAAAGGAGATCATTGTCCCACTGTACTCATTCCTCATTAGACCCATTATAGAATACAACGCCCCATTTGGTGTGCACCTCTCAAGACATCTGCAACAACTGGAAAGGCTGCAGAAATACCTCACTAAAAGAATCACAGGCCTAAAGCAGATGCCCTATGCTGACCATCTAAAAAAACTTCAGCTATAGTCTGTCGCATATCGTCTACTCATAGGTGTTCTCTGCTTAACATACAAGGGCCATGTCAAACCCAGAGCTGTTGGACATGCTACACAAATAAATCCCAATCCCTCAGAGCCACACGCTCTAGGGATCTAAACCTTGTCATCACAATGAACAAAACATGGTGGACGGATAGGTTCCTGACCCAGAGACTCCTCAGACTCTGGAATAGACTGCCCATACATGTCAAGCAGAGTGCCTCTTTGGCCCTCTTCAAAAGGGACCTTGACGATTGGATGGGAGATAGGAAATTCACCCCGGGGATTATGTCAGTCGCCCTGCTAGACAGGGGTCCAGGGAAGTAAATATTGTGGGAAGAAATAGCCAGGGAATTGTTATAGCTAGGCTTGTATAGGCCCTAGGGCTGATAGCGTAGTACCAATCTATGAACCCTAGATACAGTTCAGCTGAGAACCGAGGCCAATGTTTGAGCCCAGAACAAGCTATGCATTTTTTGAATCTGGAGGGCTTCTTCTGCCATCCTCATGGACAAGAAGAGAAGGGGGGGGTAAACAATACCAATAAAAAAGGTAACCTTAAGGAAAACAATCCTAAAGAAGGAAAACTGTTTATGTTGTGTTTTTTTTCTTTTTAACTAAGCCCCAGTAAGGAGCGAGAGAGACAGACAGAAAGAGAAAAGAAAGGGGAACAATTCGTGGAAAGTTCTATAAAAAGGTGAGGAATACAAAACAGTAACAAAACATTATCCCAAAAAGAAAGTAATCATCTTCCCAACGAGATTTTTGATAAACATTCCTGAGCACCAAGATACGTCAAATGCTTATGGCGGCAAATGTTAATCTTCTAGCGTTTGATTGCCACTGGCTCGTAGGCTGCAGCCCCAACTCTCATTGGCAGATGGTAGCTCCCAAGAACAGTACTTCCTCCAGGTCCTACAAATAACCATAATCCTTCCTCTTCTGCACTGGAGTCAAGAGTGAAATCTTGACTTTGTAGGGTAGTCTCTACAATATCATCTGCATCTACTCTGAAGCAGGTTCATGAGACCAATTGTGATTCCACTGAACTTTGTTTTACAGGATGCCTGCTAAGTTTTTCCATAGAAGATACACTTTTAATGGGAGTTGTTGAGCTACTCCCAGAAGTTGTATGTTCATCTTCTTCACATGGCTCTTGAATGCTTCCAATCCCTGTTGATGCACTGTCCATTGAGGTATTTCTTCTGTGGCCTAGTTCAGATAAACTTGATAATCTGGAATGGTCTGTACTTTACCCTAATGCTTTTGATTGTTGACTTGCATAGCTTGAAGTTCTGGAATATGCACAAGCCACTAGTTCCTCTGGAGCAGATCCAATCTTGCCACAGAAATCTCCAATTCCACCATGTGGCTTAAAATTTCACCACTTTTTCAATCTTCTTCCATTGATCATCATTAGAAATTGCTATTGACATGCTGTGGATGGAGGCGTCAAAGTAGGGAACCCCAGACATCAACTGCATGCGAATGACAACCCTGAGAATAGAATTATCCTGCCTTGTATTTCTTGTATCATAGCCTACAAGCAAGCACGGTCTAGTAGTGCTTCCAGAACCATCAAACTTTGCAAGATTCAAGTCTGCAGAGCCAAGTTTTGCATATGCCTTTTCACCTTTAAACTCCTTCCTTACAGACACTCGACAGATGCATGGATCTAAAACACCTGTGCTGCCACTGACATTCATTTTAAACATGAACACAAACTACTTCTTCCAATGAACAGAGTTTACCTGCACCACTTCCCTGGATGACTCCTCCACAAAGCTACCTTTGCCCAGCAGCCAGACTTTACAGAAGAGTACCCCATTCACAAAAGGCACAAAAGAGAGTTCATCAAGCTAAAAGTCAACTTTAAATTTAAATTTCTTCTTTTTCATAATCATGAAAGCCATACAGTCCAACCAGCTATATCTAATTTAATGGTCTCATGCACAGGCCAGTGTTTCAACTCCCCATAACCAACTGACTTTTGCACTGAAGGCAGTTGCGGTTGTTTGGACAGTCTACCCTCTCCTAAGAGCAGAGAAAGTGTGGCAGGTTTCAACTTTGGGAAAGGGGCATATTAATCTTCCAGAGAGATGCAAGTCTGATTCAAAAATCTTAACCTTCTTGCATCATTTTCCTGGAAACAGGAAAGAAATATACTATATGGCAACTAAACAGAAGAGAGGCATGTCCTTTTGACTGTGTTTCTAACTGCCATAGGAGCAGCGTAGAAAGGTGGTGCTATGTCGAAGCTGTCACCCCCACCCCCATACCTAACACATACCCCTTGCTCCCTACACAGGGTTTATGGGTAGGAAGAGGAGGTTTAGCACCAGATCCAAAAGCTTAGAAGTGGCCAACACCAGATCTGAGGTCAGATCCAAGACCCATACATTGAGGAATGGACGGAAAAGACATCATCAGATCATTTTTTCCCCAGTTTTTGAGTGTGGGTCTCCTTTAAGCTGCCATAACTTCTCTTTGTTATCACTTTCTGGAAATTGGTCAGTTATCTGTATGAGGCCCAATACTGCACCCTGGCAGTTCATGGATCACATAACTAACAGTCTCAGCTTATCTGGCATATACACCAAAGACACACAATTCCTTGCTATGAAGACAAAGATCCAGTGAAAGAACCAACTTGGTGGGAAATGCCACCAAACCCACCATAAAAAGATCCACATTATGGGTCCTTTAATTCAGGACTTTCTCTTGGTGCCCAGTAGCCATAACCTGTGTCACACAATGCTTAGTCATATTTCATGAGATATATGTAATAGATGAAAAAATTGTGATAAATTCATGCCTACATTTATTCCTCAAACTTAAAACATATGTAATATACTATTAACGCCAACTGTAGAACTCACTGACATTTCTCAGGAGCTGAACTAAATTAAACAAGAACACAGGGCAAATCCACATCTTTAGTGTAACAGCATGAGGGAAAATTATCAAAGTTCCAGTATTTCTCTTCTTACTCAGAATCATTCACTTCCTTTTTCTCCTAAAGGCAGGACATAAAGAATCAGACATTTCAATTACAGAAGAACAGAGTTTAGACTGGGGTGGGATGAGTTAATTTATGAAATACTGCAAAACGTTGTGAAGCTTCTGCCATCAGAATCGCTTTTAATGGCAAGACCATTAGTTCCTTGGAGAACAAAAAACTGCACTATTTGCTGCTGCTTTGCACTGTATTTTACTACTGCATTTGTAGCACTTTGTATTTCACACCAACTGCTGCTTTTACTTAAGAAAATATCTGTTTCTGCTGTTTTATTCTGTTGCTGTTACTAACAGAAGAAAAACTGTGCTGCTTTTTACATTGTTGCATATTTAAACAAAATTATCTTGCTTTTTTCTGTTCAGTTGCACTTCTGTTGGCCGTAGTATAGACTGGATTCAGACCGGCTGAATTCAATTCTGTTTGCAGATTAAGCACTAAAAATCAGGACATTTTTTTGGAGAAGCTCCCCTGTACCCTTGTGACAGGACTGTACACAATAGGACTATCTAATTGAAGGTTACTGGTTCAGGGCTCAGTCTGAGTTATTTCATTGGTGCAGGGCACAGTTTGAGCTTTTTCATTGGTTTCTTTATATTAGCTGCTTTGTTCTTGCTTGCAAGTAGTGCACCATTGTGTACCACTATGAAGAGGGGGTAACTCTTGGCAGTTATAGATGCAAAAGCACCAATATAAAAAAGTTATATCTTACCATAACGTTCCATCTGTGTTGCAGATCTTTATTCATTCATTACTGTTAGGACTTCAGTTCCATCCTCAGAACTGACATGGCTGTTACCAAGCTCACGTCAGCCAGAAACTCTCACCTAAGACCCCCCATAATGCCCCTCTCATAGTCTCTTCAGATAGAGTTTGCCCGCCCTTATAGTATAGAAGTAATAAAAGAGACAGTACAAGGCTCTGTCTGAGCAAATAACTTAATTAAGGAAATCCTAATGTCCACCAAGAGTCCAGACAGGGGTAAGGAGAGTGGGAAGTAATTAATGAATAAAGATATATAACACAGATGGAACATTATGGTAAGACATGACTTCTTTATCTGATGTTGTAAATCTTTATTCATTCCTTACTGTTGGGACAGAGTCCACTGCTACTTGAGTCCTGGGTGGCCCTAAGGAAGGATATTCCTAAGCACCATAGAACCAAAAGTTGCTCGTCCCCTGGAGGCCAAATCCATTTGTAATGAGTGATAAAGATATGAGGTCTTGCCCAAGTGGTTGCTGTGCAGATATAATCTATAGAGGCTCTGGAATGAAAAGCCACAGAAGAAGCCATCAATCTAGTTCAATGAGCCTTTATTCAGGAAGGTAAAGATAGTTTATTCTGATGGTAGATAAAGGTAATGACATTTCTAAGCCAGGAATATGGAGTCACTTTGGAAACAGGCCTACCCAATTTGGGTCCCACAAATGCCACAAACGATTGATCCATTTTTCTGAAAGATTTGGTTCTGTCCAAATAAAAGCAAAGTTGCCTATGAACACCAAGGGTATGCAAAAGATATTCCCCTCTATTTGAATGCTGAGGGAAGAACTGAAAACCCAGAAATGACCTTGGGCAAGAAGGATGGGACAGTACGTAGGGACACACTTTCCCTAAGAAAAATCAAGTAAGGTCTCTTGACACTCAAGGCCTGCAACTCAGACACTCTTCTCGCTGAGGTAAGGGCTACTAGAAGTAGAGTCTTCCAAGACAAAAATTTCATAACACATGAATCAGAAGGTTCGAAAGGAGGGCTTGCTAATGACTGAAGCACCAAAGTCAAGTCTCAAGGCTCTATGGAGGGATTGACAAGAGATTTAACATGTAATACTCCTTTCAAGAAGGTTTTGCACAGACGGTGTGACATAACAGAAGAATTATCAAATCCATTATGAAAATTTGCTATAGTTGCTAAATGTACAGTAATTGTCGATGCTGAAGCTCCTGCATGTAAAAGGGTAGTCAGGTACTGTAGGATCTTCTGAATACGCATGGAGAAAGGATCTATGTCATGATCTTTGGCCCATGTAGAGAACCTAGCCCACTTCCTAAAATAAATTTTCCTGGTTGAAGGTTCGTGTGAAGCCAGAAGAATCTCACAGACAGGAGATTAAATATCAGGAAGCCTGGCAATCATCGGAAGTGGGGGAAACTGAGCTTTAGGCTGTGGAGACTGGGGTGAATCAACCCCTGAGGGTGAGATAGCAGTCCTTGTGATTGATCCAGGATCCATGGGTTGTGAATCAGATGAGGCCATAGGAAAGGGGAACCAGACTTGACGGGGCCAATAAGGGGCAATGAGGATCACTTTGCTTCTCAGCATAAGAGCTTTCTGCAGGAATTTCAGGATGAGGGGAAAGGCATACAGCAGACCCGGGGGCCAATCATGGGTCATAGCATCCCTCGGTGACTCCCACTGCGGGGGGATCAGGGCAAAGTAGCTTCTGCATTTGTTGTTTAGAGGAAAAGCAAACAGGTCGCAGCAAGGCCTGCCTCAACAGCAGAAGACCTGATCCGCTATTATAGAACTGAGGGACCACTTGTGAGGCATCAGGATGTTCCTGCTCAGACTGTTCACAATAAGGTTGGAACTCCTGGGAATGTGCATTGCAATAAGAAAGCGGTTGGAAGCTATCACCCAGTGCCAAATTCTCATGGCTTCTCAAAACAGGGGGTAAGACCTGGTTCTGCCTTGTTTGTTGATATACCAGATGACTGACATGTTGTCCGACTGAATTGCAATGGTCCCGGAAGGGAGGGAAGTACGGAACGCTTGCAATGCTAACAGAACTGCCCTCAATTCCAGGACATTTATGTGCAAATTGGCCTCCACGGGGGACCAGGTGCCTTGGACTGTCTTTCTCTGGAAATGACCTACCCAAACCTAGCAGGGAAGCGTTTGGGGTAACCATGGCCATGGGCTGGGGAAGGCAGAACGGTCGACACCAAAGATTTGATTCTGGCTTCATCCACAAAAGCATTTCTTTTGTGCAAAGATATGTAAGGTGTATCAAGTGGTCGAGAGGATGGGTAAAGATAGACCATTGTGTGATGAAAGGACCCACTGTACTAGTCTCATGTGCAACCTTCACCAGTGGAACTAAGGTAATGGTTGCTGTCATAGATCCCAACAACTGTAGTACAAGACATGCTGGTACAAAACTCTGTTGGAGGACTTGAATCTGGTTTCTTATTTTTGAGAGCCTGTGAGGAGGAAGGGAAGCTTGGACAGGATGTTGTGTCGAAGATTGCTCCAATAAATCCCAGTGTTTTTTTGGGGGACATTTGATATTTTCCATGTTGATCATAATCCCTAAGCAAAGAGCAAGGCCTTGAGTGTAAGAGAGGTTGTGAATGAGAACATTCCTGGTTGTAGCAGAAAGGAGCCAATCATCCAGATACGGAAACACCTGGAATCCTTGTAGTCGAAGATGAGCTACTACAACTACCATATATTTGGTGAACACTCTGGGCCGTCGAGAGACTGAATGGCAGTACTCTGAACTGGTAGTGATAGGCTCCCAGTCAGGAGTGTTTGTCCACCATTATGTGGTAATACGCTTCCTGGAGATCTATAGAGCACATCCAGTTGTCCTTGCCTAGAAAACGGAGGATGGACTGTACCATGGCCATCTGGAATTTTTGAGGTTTTATGAATTTGTTTAGTAAGCTGAGATCCAGGATTGGTCTCCAGTCCCCTGTCATTTTTGGCACTAAAAAGAACCTAGAGTGAAAACCGGATCCTCTCTGGTCTGGTGGGACTAGCTGGATGACTTTTTCTTAGCAGCTGTCTGATTTCTAAGACTGCTACCTTCATCTGACTTAGTGGAACATTGGGGATTCATTTGATGGGTCTGGGAATAAGATCAAATAGGATATGGTAGCGTCTGGATATTATTCTCTGCACTCATGCATCCATAGCGATGAGTTGTCAGGCATGTAGGTGCAGGGAAAATTGACCCTAAACTGTTTCCAGAGGAAAGCAATTGGGCCACTGCTCAGGAGCACTGGTAGGGTCAGCCAGAGAAGGAATCTCTAGCACCCTGGTTGTGTGGACCCCCTCTGCTCTGAAAGGGGCATCTTCCGGAGTTGCCCCCTCTACCCTGGGGGGATTGCTCACCACGAGTGTCACGAAAAGATCCTTGGGACTTCTTGAACCACAATATTCCTCCCCTCTGGTTCCTGGAATAGGATCTTTGGGGAGTGGAAAAACGTATGCCCACAGCAGACAAGGTCTTTCCATCTTTCTCACATCGTGATAGTGTGTCTCTTACTTTGGGACCAAAAAGGGAAGATTTGTCAACAGGCGCGTTAATGAAAGAAGACTTAAAGGGGTCTGCGAAATCACACAAACGCATCCAAGCATGCCATCTCATGATGATGTGGTGTGAGGGATCAAGGAGTTTGAGATAGATTCCAGGGTAGCCAGCTGTGAGGTGAGTGTGTCAAGCACCTAGTCAGGCAGTACCCCTGCCAAAGGGGCAGACATTTCTGAAATTAAGTTACTTTGGAGGCGAGTAAAGTGTGCCAGATAGTTCAGCGATCGAATGGCAAAGGTCGCTGAAGCATAGGTCCGCTTCCGCAGTCATTCCATAGCCAGAGATTCCCTGTTCGGGGGATGAACAGTAGAACCATCTTCTGCCAGTTCCTGCTTGGTGGCTGCCACCATGACCCATGGAATCAACTAACTGCTTGGAGCAATTGGGATGGTCTTTTGGGGTGGATAAAATTTTGTCTGGCCTCCAGGGGCAGGTTACAAGTTGTCCGGGGCCTTCCAGGGACGCTGCACGATCAGTTTTACAAGCTCATCCACAGGTGGGGTCACCCAGGAAGTAGATGGCTGAGCATGGAAGGCCTGCAAGAACATCAATTCCTCCGAAGAATGGTTAGAGGACTTCCAGTCTCCCCACTGCTTGAGGATCTTGAGAATGTCTCCAAATGAGATGTCTTCCAAGGAGATCATGGGAACCCTTCTCCCTCACTGCAGTCGGTGTCCTCCATGATAGATTCCTCAGGGGAATCAAGGTGCTTCCTCTTGCACCATTTCCTTCCAGGGTAGCTCCCCAGTGTGATCTTCTGAAGATGCCTTCGGAGAAAGGGTTCCCTTCAAGGAAAGGTCTTGCAACTCCCGTGCTCGGGATCCCACGGTAGGAGGCTGGGGACAGCTGCATGCTAAAGGGGGGTTCTGGTGTCAATGCCATTGATGTTGACTGCGAGCCTGTTGAGGCAAAGACTCTCTCCATCAACTGGAAAGCCACCTGAAGAAGGATGGGAGCCCGGAATTGAGAAGGAAAATCTCAGAACCGGGGTCACACCCTGCCCTGAGGAGCCCACCTCTAAGTGAGGAGCTCCGAGAGGACAGGTAGCTGCCAGTGGAGCCTTGGCCATAGACGGTGCCAGCGATAAAATAGGCACTGAACTAGGAACCATGGTGCTGGCATCCCAATCACTGCTCTGAGAGTGCACCAGTTCCAACAGAGCCATTGCACCAAGAGTAATTGGTGCCGACAGGGGAACCTCTGCAGTCAGAGCTGAGACAGTATGCACCGGGTGTGATCATCAGTACTGAAGTCTATGGGGCCTGGGAAGAGGCCGGAGGAAAATATACTGGTGAGTATGCCATGAAAGCTTTGGTTCCAAGGGTGATGGAAGACCTAGCAGGGGTGGGGAATCCTCTAGCTGCCAGAAGCTGGTCCACAACCCTCACTACACCTTGTTCTGAAAGGCTTCTGGCGGATCTGTAGGAGGCTGCCGAAGGAGAGACAGGTCTTTCAAGAAAGGGGCTAAATTGTTGCCCTGAAAAAGGGTCATAAGTTGGGGAATATCTGGTTTTGGGAAGGTGTTCAACCTTCGAAACTGACAGAGTCATTGTCTGTGAAGCCGTATAAGCCATCGACAATGTGGCCAGGGATGGTGCCAATGCGGGTACGGTAGTCAAAGCCAATGTCAAGACCAAGGACAGCACTGAGGAGGATGGTGCTGAAGCTGCGACAGTAATAGGAGTCATTAGGGGAGGCACCAAGGGTGAAGACATAGTCTGGTGCCGAAGGTGCCGGAGAAGTTCGGTGTCGACTTGGTTCCAAGGAGGATGGAGATTTAGGAATGAGTGACTCCGTTTCTCTTTATGGTTTTTAGTCTTAGGAGGTGGTGAGACCTCCGTCCCTGAGAGAGCCTCTGAGAAGGGAGTTTTCATCATACCCTTCAAAATCAACTTGTTTTTACGCTCAGCCAAAGTCCGATTGCTGAAGCTGGAACAGATATCACACAAAGCATTAGTGTGGTCAATGTCCAAACAATAAACGCACTGAGTGTGACTGAGTTGGGCATCTTATGCCCGCACTTATCACACTGTTTAAAACCCAGTTTAGCTTTTTCAGACAATGACAAAACACCACACTAGTCCTAGTGACAAAATAAAACAGTCAAAAAAACAACAGCAAAGTTGAAGAGAATATATATATATATATATATATATATATATATATATTCTTTTTTTTTATATCCAGATAGAAAGAAACTGAAGAAGAGTACCAACAATGGTACTTAGAGATACCACAAGTGGGTAGGAAAGAGGGCCTACTTAAGATAAGGGAGAGGGGCAGTACCAACAATGGTATAAAAGGAACTACCAAAGGTAGAGGGTAGGGAATAGAACAAGTAAAGGAGTCTACAGACGAAGAAGATTATTGATAACTGACTAAAAGGTAAGGTATTGATAGGAATTAACACAAAAAACTATACACTTAGCTTGAGAGAGAAGGCTTGGCACGTCTGATGAGGAACGCGGCAAACGAGATCTGGAGAGACTATGAGAGGGGCATTATGGGTACGTCTTAGCTGAGAGTTTTTGGCTGCCGCAAGCTTGGCAATGGCCATGTCGGTTCCGAGGACGGAACCGAAGTCTGAACATTAAGGAAAGAATAATGATTTACAACATCAGATGTATTTTTCCTTAGAAGTGGCTGCTATTTAGCAGAGCAGTTCTTGAATAGCTCTCATGTTCATTGAACCACTCAGCAGATATTTTACTTCTTTCCTATCAACATCAGACCCTACAGATCCCCTCTTTCATAGAACTACTACTGTACACCCCATAGGTTAGTCACACTAAAACAGCTTCCTGTCAGATACCCCCTCTTTTTTCTCCTCATCTGCTGAGATACCAGGTTCAAACCTTGCATTATGGACTGTCAGTTTCCCTGTTTCTTTTGCCAGCCTGGTGGACATGTTTTTTTTTGGAGACAGTGCAGCAACTGCCTCATGCACACTGGCAATCCCTTACTCCTAAATCACTTTTCAAGAGATGCTCCTACACGAAGAATCTGGAATCACTGCTCTCTCGCACCCAGAACAGCAACACTAAACAGGCCATCAGCTCACACATCACGACTCCTATTCGTAATATTCACCAAACATACAAAACTTCATATGCAGAGGTACTCTCCAGAAACCTACCTAATCACAAGAGACCTCCAGAACACAAACATGCTACACCTAACACACAAAGAATCCAATACACATAAAATATCCAAACTATGGAACAGCCCCCCCCCCCACCACTCAATAACCAAATTACCCTCCAGCAGTCTATTCAAAGCCACTCTCAAATCTCACCTAAAAAGGCACTGGCTCGGTCCATGCTCCAACCTCGATTAATATAGCTCCTAGTCAGTCTGTACACTTAAAATAAATGTAGATGTTTGAGTGTACTCACTGTTGCAGTCATCACCAGTGGGGTTATCCCTTGTGTAGTAGCCCTCGGCTGGTCCAAATACCAGTCAATGTTTTTCTGTGTTGGCTGCTGCCACTTGTTGACTGACATCAGGTCATCATTGCTATAAAGCAAGGCAGTCGACGCCATTACTTCAGTTTTTCTTGCCCTAACCAGTCAGAAGCCCAAGGAAATATGGTAAAGTGGTCCTGGTGGCTAAAAGCCACCATAAGAAGCTTATGTATCCCTAAGGAAAGAGGATATAAGGAGGAAGGAGGGAGGGGAAACCAGGACTGCAACAGTGAATACACTCGAACATCTACATTTATGTTAAGTGTACACAACTGTACTATGTTCCTCATGTTTCACTGTTGCAGTCATCACCTGTGGGAGGATTCCCAAAGCTGAGGAGATGGGTGGAAGGATTTATTAAAGACCTGGGCATGGGGTAAGCATACCTTGCAGAACTGCAGAGGCAAACCCTGCCCTAGCATTAGAGAAAAGAGGTAGGTGGTAACGCTTTGTAAAGGTATGAACAGAGTTCCAAGTGGCAGCTTCCAAGATGTCTCTGGTGGGAACTCCTCTGAGGAATGCTGTGGAAGTGAAGGCTGCCCTAGTGGAATGGGTATGAATAGACTTAGGGGGTGGTTTCCCATGTAATTTGTAGCAGAAATGGATACAGTGTGATATTCATTTGGAAATGGGCTTCCCCCTCTGCCCCTCTGGCAAAGCTGACAAGAAGTTGGGCTGTTTTCCTTAAGGGTTTAGTACTGTTCAGGTAGTGTCTGAGCTGTCTGTGCACATCTAGTGAGTGCAGAATTCTTTCCCCCTTGTTTTGAGGGTTAGGGAAGAAGGTGAGTAGATGTATGGCCAGGTTGAGAGTCACACTAGATACCACTTTGGGCATAAAGGAGGGGTTAGTCCTCAGGGAGACCCTGTCTGGATGGAAAATGATGAAGGGCTCAATGGCCATTCAGTGTCTGAAGTTCTGAAACCCTTCTGGCTGAGGTGATACCTAGCAGGAAAGCAGTCTTCCAGGAGAGGTATTTCAGTTCTGCTAAAGCAGCAGGTTCGAGGGAAGGTAAGGTTAGTTTTTCCAAAACATAATTCAGGTCTCAGGCTGGCGTGGGTGGTCTTCTGGGAGGTATGATATTAGAAGTCCCTCTGAGGAATTGTTTAATCAAAGGGTGTGAGAACAGGGGCTGGTCTGTATTGAAATTAGCTGAAATGGCTGAGGCGTACATTTTAATAGAAGAGAAGGTGAGGCCACTATTGAGCAATTCCGCTAGATAGTCCAGGATAAGAGGAATGGAAGGTTGTGAGGAACTGCACCCTCTGGACTGGCTCCAGGAGCAGAATCTTTTCCATTTTCCTGCATAACAAGTTTCTGGTGCTGGGACTTCTGGCCTCTGTGATAATGTCTAGGACCTGTTTGCTTAACAGGGGCCCCTTGTTTGCTTTTAGAGTATTAGCCATGCTGACAGTTTGAGAGTCTGCAAGTCTGGGTGCAGCATCCCCCCCCCCCACCTGAGTCAAGAGGTGTGAGATCAGGGTAGCTGCCTGGGAGGCTGTGATGTCAGGCTGTGCAGTAAGGGGTACCAATGCTGTCTGGGACAATCTGCAGCAATGAGGATGGCCTTTAGTCTCTCCTCCCTTATCTTGATCAGTATCTTGGGAATAAGAGGCAGAGGAGAGAATGCATACACAAAGAGGGTGTTCCAGGGGAAGGTCAAGGCATCCACCTTCCACGCAAGGTGGTGATCCTCCTTGGTACAGAATTTTTTTAGCTGGTGGTTGAGATGCAAAGCAGAGAGATCCACCTCCGGAGTTCCCCACTCCTGAGTGACTTGCAAAAAGATTTTTTTGTGGAGCTGCCATTCATGGGGGTCCAGTAAGTTTCTGCTTAGGTGGCCTGCCTGGGTGTTGTTGACCCTGGTAAGTATTGGGCTATCAGGTGCAATCCCATGGAAGAGGCTGTCAGCCAGAAGTTCATGGCTAGCCTGTACACAGGGTAAGATTGGGTTCCTTCCTGTTTGTTGATGTACCACATTACTGTGGTGTTGTCTGTTTTTATAAGGAGAACCCCTGGCCTGAAATGGGGTTTGAAGGATGTCAGAGCCTTTTGTACTGCCATAATTTCCTTCTGGTTGATGAGTAAGGGAAGGTGCTGTGCATCCCAAAGACCTTGGGTGCACCTGCCTGCTAGGTGAGTGCCCCAAGCAATGTCTGAGGCGTCGGTGGTGATGGTGTACCTGGTAGGGTGGAGGATGAAGGGAAGACCCTTGTTCTTGACACAGGCTCCTGCCTATCAGAGAAATCTAGCCCTTATACAAGGGATCAGAGGAAGAGAGGTCTCTAGCAGCTGAGAGTGCTGAAACCAAAGGCTCTTTAGATACCACTGAAGTTTTCTCATGTGAAGCCTGGCCAGAGGAATTAGAAGGATGCAAGAAACCATGTACCCCAAGGCTTGCAGGAACTTCCTTGCCATGAGGTGACTTCTGGAAGCCATCTGGGTAAAGTAGAGAGGCATGAAGCTCTGCTTTTCTGGGGATAGGAAGTCCATTCGGGATGCTGTGGTCCAACAGTGCTCCCAAGAAAATGATCCTCCTGGAGATGTTTGCTTTGATTTCTTCTCATTGATGGTGAACACTAAGGAAGTTAGGAGGGTTTTGACAAAGAGGAGGTCCTGGAGTAGCTTTTCTTTGCACTCTGTCTGAATGAGTCAGTCATCCAGATAAGGGTAAATCTATGTATTTCTCTGTCTGCAAAATGCTATAGCGGGGGCAAAGCATTTGGTGAATACCCTGGGAGCAGTAGATAAGCCAAAGAGTAGTGCAGATAACTGAAAGTGTTGTGAGCCTGCTCTGAAGCACAGGAATTTCCTGCAGGATTCCCTTATGAGGATGTGGAGGTAGGCATCTTTTAGGTCTAGGGTCATTAACCAGGCATTTTTGTCAGCATAGGCAGCAGCTGCTGAAAAGTTAGCATTTTGAATTTGGGGACCACCAGGGAGGTGTTCAGAATGGATAGATCCAGGAGATGGGGCGCCAAGTACCCTCTTTTCCAGGAACAAGGAATAGTCTGGAATAAAAGCCTTTGCCTTTGAGCTGGGGGGAACATGTTCTACTACCTCTTGGCATTGAGAGTGTGGACTTGTTTCAATGCCACTGCCCACTGACTTGGAGGTAATTCTGGGTACCCTCTTGGAACTGGGAGTTCACTGAAAGAGAATATGTATCCCTGAAAAATGAACTTCAAGACCCATTGTCCTTTTACAGAAAGCCAATTTTCTTTGCAGAGGGAGAGTTTTCCTCCTAGCTTTTGGTGAGTGAAAGGAGGGCAGAGGGGAGAAGAGGGAGTCATTGAGAGTTTTTGCCATAGAAGGATGGCTTAGAAAGTACAGTTGTGTACCTACCATAAATGTAGATGTTAGAGTGTATTCACTGTTGCAGTCATTACACTTGGGTTATCCTGCTGGCAGGCTACCCGCAGTCGGCCTGAATTCCAAAGTCTTGGTCTGGCGTCGGTTGATGTCGCCTCTTCCCTGACGTCAGTGCACCAGGGGTATAAAAGATGCAGCCGACGCCATTTTCTTCAGTTTTTCTTGCCCCAGATGTCAAGTGCCTCCCGAAGGGTAGGCTAAGAAATTATGCCAATAAAAGAGCATGCACTAGAATAAAACAATCTTCATCTACAAGCAAATACACCACATAGGTTGTATAGAACAGAGAAGTACAGATAAGTCCCAGCAAAGAAAGGGGGATGGTGGAAGGGTAACCTGGACTGCAACAGTGAATACACTCGAACATCTACATTTATGGTAGGTACACAACTGTACTATGTTCTTCATGTTTCACTGTTGCAGTCATTACACTTGGGTTGAATCCCAAAGCTGAGGTTGGGTGGCTGGGCCTAAATAGACTTAGGAGAGGCTATGAGGCCCTGCATAACTGCAGTGGCGAAGCCTGCTCTGGATTTAGAGTAAAGAGGTAAGTGGTAGTGCTTTGTAAAAGTGTGCACTGAAGTCCAAGTTGCAGCCTCCAAAATGTCCTTGGTTGGTACTCCTCTGAGGAAGGCTGCTGAAGTAGCTGCTGCTCTGGTTGAATGTGGCCTTATGCCCTTAGGCACTGATTTGCCATGTTGGGACTAGCAGAAATGAATGTAGTTGGCTATCTATTTGGAAATGGTCTGCTTTGAGATAGCTTTTCCTTGAGATCCTGCAGCATACGCCACTAAGAGTTGCTCAGACTTTCTGAAAACTTTAGTTTTGCACAAGTAGAAGCGTAGCTGTCTGAGTGTGTCCAAAGAATGTAGAAGTCTCTCCCCTTTATTCTGTGGGTTTGGATAAAAGGTAGGCAAGGGAATTGTTTGATTAAGCGCCACACTGGACACTACCTTAGGCATAAATGTTGGGTTTGTCCTCAGAGAAACCCTGTCCGGATGGAAAATTATGAAAGGTTCGACTGCCATTAGTGCCTGTAACTCAAGACTCTTCTTGCTGAAGTTATTGCTAAGAGCAGAGCTGTTTTCCATGATAAGAATTTTATTTCAGCTGTATTGGCTGGCTGAAAAGGAGGCAGCGTGAGTTTTTCCAAGACAAAGTTGATGTCCCATGCAGGTACTGGTGTTCTTCTTGGGGGTCTTATGTTTTTGGCCCCTCTGAGGTACTGCCTTAGTAGTGGATGTGAAAAAATAGGTGGGTCCGTATTGTAATGAGCTGAAATGGCAGAGGCATGGATCTTAATCGATGAAAAGGATAGGCTTTTGTCCAGCATCTCAGTTAGGTATTGTAAAATCTGAGGAATATTTGATACAAGCATGTCAATTCCTTGTGCCTGGTTCCAAGCACATAATCTCTTCCACTTTTCTGCATTCGATTTTTCTGGTGCTGGGCCTCCTGGCCTCCAGAATAACATCCATAACTGCTTTGGAGAGAGGTGTGTTCTGAATGGTTACATTATCCGCCATGCAGCCAGATTTAGGGTTCTGAGTTGGCTGTGCAGTATCCGATTGCTTTGCTGGGTCAGTAAATGAGGAATTTGAGGTAATGTCCAGGCTGGGCCTTGAGACAAGCTCTTTAGGATTGGGTACCAGGTGCTGGCGTGGCCAGTCTGGGGCAATCAGGATCATTTTTGGCTTCTCTTGTCTGACCTTTAGGAGTACCTTGGGGAGGAGAGATGGTGGAGGAAAGGCATACACTAAGGTTTTTCCAGCTGAATGATAGAGCATCCACTTTCCATGCTAGCTTGTGGTAAGTCCTTGCACAAAATCTCTGTAGTTGGCAATTGTGAAGGGAGGTAAACAGATCTATGTCTGGGCATCCCCATTTCCTTGTTATTATGCTGAAGATTTGTGGATCTAGTTTCCACTCTTGAGGATCCATGAGGTTTCTACTTAGTTCGTCTGCCAGAGTATTTGTCTTTCCTGGCAGGAATTGTGCTAGCAGGTGCACTTGATAAGTCAATGCTGTGTTCCACAAAATCATGGCTTGTCTGCAGAGGGGGTAGGAATGCATGCCTCCCTGCTTGTTTATGTACCACATGACTATAGTATTGTCTGTCTATCAGCAGTTGTCCTGGATGAAGCAGATCCTTGAAAGTTGTCAGGGCATTCTGGACAGCCAGCATTTCTTTTAGATTGATATGAAGATGCAATTGGCTTGTGGGCCATGTGCCCTGAATACATTTTCCTGCCATGTGGGCCCCCCAGGCATAATCTGATGCATCTGTTACTGTCTGTCTGGCAGTGGGTAAAGTGATAGGCTGTCCATTGTTGTGGTGACAGGCCTGTGACCACCATCAAAACTCCTGTTGCAGGCAGGGAATGAGGGTAATTAGTTTTTCCAGGCTGTGGCAATGTTGAGTCCAAACACTTTTTTAGATACCATTGTAGTTTCCTCGTATGCAGTCTTGCATATGGAATTAACAGAATGCAGGACGCCATGAAGCCCAAAGCCTGCAGAAATTTTCTTGCAGATAACTGGGTTGTTGTTGCCAACATTTCAAAGTAAGAAGTCAGTTGCCTTTGTTTGTCTGGCATGAGATAAGCCATCTGGGCAGTTGTATTTAAGCTTGCACCCAGGAATATTATCACTTGAGAGGGTACTAGTTTTGATTTCTTTTCGTTTACTGTGTACCCTAGGCAAATTAGCAATCTTTTTACAAACGCCAGATGCTTTAGTAGAATGTCCTTGTTCTCTGCTTGAATAAGGCAGCTGTCCAAATAGGGATATATTTGAATTCCTCTGTCTGCAAAAAGCAATTACTGGTGCCAGGCATTTTGTGAAGACCCTGGGCGCAGTAGATAAGCCAAAGGGCAATGCAGAGAATTGGTAGTGCATTGAGCCAGCTATGAATCTGAGGTATCTTCTGCAAGACTGTCTGATTGGGCCATGCAGGTATGCCTCTTTTAGGTCCAAGGTTACAAGCCAAGCCTTCTTGTCCAGCATGGGCAGAAACTGCTGCAGAGTCAACATTTTGAATTTTGGAACGTCCAGAAAAGTGTTTAGAATAGACAGGTCCAGTATTGGTCTCCAGGCTTTGTCCTTTCTGGGTACCAAGAAAAGTCATGAGTAAAATCCTTGTCCCTGCTCCTGAAGTGGTACTCACTGAATGGCCCTCATGTCCATGAGGGATGAAACTTGCTTTTGTGCCTCTGCCCATTGATTGTGTGTCAGGTCTGGCATGCCTTTTGCCTTTGGCAGGGTGTGAAAGTGAAACCTGTAACCCTGTGACACTATATTCAAGACCCATTTGTCCTGGGTGATCATGTGCCAGTTTTGTGAAAAAAGTGCTAGTTTTCCCCCTAAGGGAGCTTCCAAAAGATACGTGCTTGGTACTGGTAGAGGAAAGTCATTGGGACCGTTTCCTATAAGGTTGAGATTTGTCTTCTCTGCTTTTGGAGATAGAAGCACCCCATTGTTTAGGCCTGTATGAGCCTTGGGGCTGGGATCTGCCTCTTTGTGGCCTATATGACACTGGAAAGGACCGATTTTTTGAAGGCCAGTTCCTGCTAAATCTGGGTGGCTGTACCTGTAAGAAATCCTTAACTGTCTGCATAGATTTCGCTTTATCCTCCATTTTCTACAACACCTCTTCTGCCTCAACACCAAACAAAGTATCATGCTGTAATGGAGCATCTAATAATTTTGCTTTAACATGATCAGGCAGATTCTGTTCCTTTAACCAAGCATGCCTCCTAATCACAGAACCCATTACAGCGGCCTACAAGAGGCCTCCAAAGAATCAAAACCACATTGCAAAGTATGTTTTCCCACTTGTTCAGCTGCATGTAATAAATCCTGCATTTCTTTGTTTTCTGGACATTCAGAGTTAGTCAACATTTTCTGTCTTAACAGTGGCATTAAGTATTGCTGATATTTAAGCATATGAAATTGACAATTTAAAGCCCTTACAGCCAAAGTAGCAGAAGTGTAAACTTTTTCCCCCCATCTATCCAGTGCCCTTGAATCTCTATCAGAGGGAACAGGGTTTTTAGCAGTTGAAGCCTTGACTCCCTTAGGACCCTGACATATGGTTTCTAGGTCAGCAGCAGGGTTTCTGTATAGAAATTTGTGGGAATCTGGGACCCAGTAGTATCTGTCTGGCTTAACAGGTGCAGGGGGTATAGAGTCTGGAGACAGGCCGGACTCTGAAAAAGCATCATCTACAATGTCCAGAACAGGGGGAATAGCACGGGGCCTGTGCTGAGGAAGTAAAAGAAAATTTCTGAGCCTTTTCTTAGATTCTGAATAATCCTTGCTCTCCCAATGAAAGTGCTCCCTCATAGTATGCAAGATTTCCCCAAAGGAGTAATCTTCAGGAGGAGAAGCTAAAGGAAAAGATTCTTCAGCATCAGAATCCTCATAGGGAGGAAGGGAGTATTCCTGATCAGAGGAGGAATCAGAGGAAATGGAAACCTGATCTGAAGATTCATATTCTGTCTCTTGCCTAGGCCTGTTATCAGGAGGGGGATGGGAACCCCTGATCAAAGTAATAAGGTCTTCGGCCATTTTGAGCATCTGTTTTTTAGGCATGGAAGTCTGTCCTGGAGAATGCTGTACTTGTTTCTTTGTCTTTAGAGCTGCTTTAGTCTTTGGCTTTGAAGCTGAAGATGGCTTTACATTTAACTGTGTAGGTCTGAAAACACCCTCAGAAGCCGATGCCTGCACAGCGGCTCTGGACCCATCTGAGGGAATAGTTTCCAAGGATCCAATACCTTGAGTTTCCAGAGGCCCAGTTGGCTCCACGTGGGAGTCGGAAGCGGCCTGTGGCTCTGAGATAGCGGGTGTCAAGGGCTGTGAAAGCACCTCACTGAGAACCGGCGAACCGACGACTAGCTTTGCGGAAGCCTCGTCAGTTTTGGACCTCGGATGCCTGTCCTTGCCTTTATCCTTGCATTTTTTATAAACTTCGGTCGTCGGCTGTTCCACCGGCATTGTATAATTGAATCTTTGGCCGAAGTAATGAAAGGCAAAATTGTACCGATGCTTAATAGTGCGTTCGTTAAATCTAGCACAAAACCGACAACAAGCAACGTCGTGGTCAGGGCCTAGGCAAGGAATACAGTAAGAGTGAAAATCCTTATGAGGTATTTGTTTCCCACAAGAAATACAATTGTTAACTTTTTCTGACATTGATCTGCAGCAAGAAAAAAAGTTTCCCCAATGGGGTACTTAGCTTTAATGAAGACTTCGGATCTGAAATTCGAATTCGAAAATCTCAGGAGTCGGCCGAATGGCACTTGCGAACTGCTTTTGCTACGGGCACCGCGCGGAAAGAAAGACTGAAGAAAATGGCGTTGGCTGCATCTTTTATACCCCTGGCACACTGACATCAGGGAAGAGGTGACAGCAACCGATGCCGGACCAAGACTTTGGAATTCAGGCCGACTGCAGGTAGCCTGCCAGCAGGATAACCCAAGTGCAATGACTGCAACAGTGAAACACGATGAACATCTCCCTGCCTTTGTGGCCAAAGTGGTCCTCTGTTTGTTTCTTAGCTGTCCCTGGGATGGGTCCCGGGTGGTCTGTCCCTGCCTCTGTCTGCTAGGTGCAGAAAAGGACCTTAGAAGGAAAATTCATGCTGAACATAGGAGGTTGAACCTGAAAGAAATATTTTACTGTTTGCATAGGTTTTGCTTTATCATCCATCTTTTTAAGCACCTCTTCTGCTTTTACTCCAAAAAAGCAGTCTTTATCCAAAGGTGCATCATTTAATGTAGACTGGACATGATCATGGAGAGTTTGTTCCTTCAACCATGCATGTCTCCTAATGACAGATCCTGAGACTGCTGCCCTGCTTGAGGCTTCCAGGGTGTCATATCCACAGTGTAATGAGTGCTTGGCCACTTGACAAGTAAGAGTCCAGTAAATCTGATAACTCTTTCGAATTGGCAGTCAGGAAAGATAGAAGTATTTTGCTTTAATAGTTCCAAAGTATGTTATTGATATTTTAACATATGGAACTGACAGTAAAGTGCTCTGACAGCTAAGGTTGTATAGGTGTATACGTTTTTACCCAATCTGTCCAGAACTCTGGAATCCTTGTCAGAAGGAATAGGATTCTTTGCAGAACTAGCCTTAGCTCCTTTAGGTCCCTGTGTAATGACCTCTGGGTTGGCAGTAGGATTTCTGTACAGGTATTTGTGAGAATCCAGTACTCTGAAATACCTGTCAGGTTTACTTGGAGCAGGTGGGAGGGCATCAGGGGCTAAGCTGGATTCATGGAAATCATCCATCACTTCTAAGATAGGGGGGATGGCCAGGGGTCTGTGCTGAGGCAGGTCTAGAAACTTTCTTAGTATTTTCTTAGACTGAGGGAAGTCCTGAGATTCCCAGTGGAAATGTTCCCTGAGGATGTGAAGGGTTTCCCCAAAGGAGAGGTCTTCTGGTGGGGAGGCAGGAGGAATGATTCCTCTGCATCTGAATCCTCATAAGCAGTCAAAAGTTGTTGTTCCTCTGAATAATCAGATTCCTCAGAATCCTGCTCTGTCAGTAGTTCAGGAGAAGGGTGTCTTTTCCTTTTAGAAGTTGTGGCCTGACTACCGCTGATAAGGGAGATAAGATCCTCCGCCATCTTAAGCATTTGGGTTTGGGCTGGTGGAGCAGGAGTAAGACGATGGCTAGAGGTCGATTTTCTACGAGTAGCCTGGCTTCTAGGCCTAAGAGTATCTACTGGTCTGAGAGAAATGGTAGTCAGATGAGAACTCAGTTTTTGTCTAGAATCAGTAGTGCGAAAGGCCTCCTCGGAAGATGGTGCCTGCGTTGTGGCGCCAGACCCAACCGAGACAGAGACAACCAAAGGCTAGGAAGACGAAGAAGATTTCTGTGGCATACTGGACTCTGAAAGGGTCTCATTCGAGGCCTGCATAGATATTGCATCGGACATCAGGGGCTGCAAAAGCACCTCACTGAATTCTGGAGAACTGATTACCTGCTTAGCTGCAGCATCGTTGGAAGGTTTAGCCTTGTGCGGTCTGTCTCTATCTTTAGCTCTACATTTTTTCAGAATGTCTACGGATTGTTGGCTGATGGATGCCATTTTGGAATGTGAAGATGGAAGACGAAAATACTTGGCTACAATAAGAGCTCTATGCCGAATGGTTCTCGCGTTAAAGAGGGCACAGAACCGGCAACGGGAGATGTTGTGGTCTGGGCCTAAACAAGTGATGCAGTATGAACAGATGTCTCTGTGTAGGATCTGTTTTCCACAGGTGAGATAATTAACTTTTTTGGACATTGGTTAGTGCAAGAAAAAAGGATCTCCAATGGGGTACTTAGCTTTAGACGTTTTCAGCTGTAATTTGAGCTCTGGTAGCGACCGACCGGCACACTTGCAAACTGCTTCTGCTACGGGCTCCACGGCAAGAAAGACTGATGTAATGGCATTGGCTGCCTTGCTTTACAGCACTGATGATCTGACGTCAGTCAACAAGCGACAGCAGCCGATGGAGAAAAACATTGACCCTGGTATTCGGGCCGGCTGAGGGCTACCACAGCAGGAATAACACCACAGGTAATGACTGCAACAGTGAAACACGAAGAACATCTTTTAGTTTTTTCTCTTTGTGACTCAATTGTAACATTCAGCTTATTCACTCAGTATTTATTGTATGTTGGTTCCTTACTCTTGATCTATGTACTCTGAATGTCATGGTACTGTTGTACTCTAAATTTCATGTGACTTACTGAAAACTCTTTTACTACTTCTTCTTTCAGCTTTTTCTCAGTTAGGGGTCGCCACAGTGGATCACCTGTCTGCTCATTGGCAGTAGAGTTTTACGGTGTCAAGTTGCCAGCCCGGCGCCCAACCTTCCACAGAAGGTACACACACACACAATCACACCTAGGGACAATTTAGAGTGTCCGATCCACCTACAGCATGCCTTTAGGATGTGGGAGGAAACAGAAGCACCTGGAGGAAACCCACACGAACACAGGGAGGACATGCAGACTCCGCACAGAAGGCACCTTGTGGAGCTTTTCTCCCTGGGCCTCTGCTGAAAAAGGACCTGTGTCCAGTCGAACTTTCCTGGTACACACATGTAAATAAATAAATAAAATAAATAAAAACACTAGCACCTGTGTCTCACCAATAAGCCCTTAAGGCAACGCATAACTATTCCAACTGTTTTAGTTATAGGTGACTCTATAGTGAGATATACAGATGCCACACTCACCAGGTTGAGCAAGAAGGTTATGGGCAGCTGCCTGTCTGGTGCAAGGATTCATCACATCACATATGTACTCAAGTAGATCAACAACAATTACGGTTATGACTCCATCGTAGTTCATGTTGGTGCAAATGATTTGAGATGTACCTCTCTGGACTATATGAAGAGAGACATGACTGAGCTCTGAATGCATGTCTCAGATGAGTATGTCCCTCGCTTTGAGCAACATTTTACCCTCGCCTACGATGATACCACAATATAAACAGAAATAACTGACTTCAATAATTGGCTTAGTTTCTGGTGTCATTCTAAGGGGATCCAGTTCCTGTCAGCCTGGGACAAAATGCTGGATAGACCACGCTGCTTTGCCAAAGATGGTCTTCACCTAGCACCTTTAGGCTTTCATTTGCAGCCTAAGGTGTTTGCCTACCTCACAATGCCTTTTTCAGGTAAGATCACAGCAAAAAAATTCCCCGACATGAAAATATCAAACACAAAGAAAACTAAGGGTCATGCTGTTAAATGCTATGAGCTTAAATCCGAAACTGCACTCTCTAGAAGCACTCATCTCCTTGAAAGATGCTGACGTGTGTGCAAAGAAATCTAGCTCAAGGCTGCAGAAAGTACCCTGGCCTTGCAAGGCTACAATGCCTTCCAGACTGCAAATCAAAGGCGTGAGAACCAAACGAGGTGCAGTAATCTATCTTCATTAAAGATAATTACACCTCTAGACTGGTTAGACAAGAAAACTCTATGGAGCTACTCCAACTCCAAATTACCATGGGTATGACCCTACTTCAGGTCATTATCAGTTACAGGTCCCCTTCCATGAACCAAGATACCCACACAGCTTATTTAGACCTACTTAGGACAATTACGGTACAACCTAATTCCCTAGTCATAAGTGGCTTCAACTATCCTTCCATTAATTTTAAAACTTATACAAACCAAAACTCACTCTCACAAAAGTTCCTGGACCTGGTTAACTCAAATGCCCTGGAACAAAGAGTGCACCACCCCACAAGGGGTTCCAATATTCTAAATCTGGTCCTCATCAATATGAGTGACTGATGTTAATGCCTTTAAGTGTAGGGCCCGCACTGGTTAAATATGACCGTAAATCAGTCATTTTTGAAGTAGCAATAGCAACAGAACTCCCAAAAGATAAGTCGGGCTAAAAAAAACTTCAAGCTAACTATGCCTTCCTAAGGGAAAGTATAATCAGCTTCCAAGTTCCAGTTTCCACAGATGGCATTGATGGCTATACTAAGGTATATACTGATAACCTGTATAAATATCTACACAAATGCATACACACAGCCGTGCTGGCTAGGATTAAAGCAAGATCCTCAAGAAAAAAAACATCTTGGTGGCCATCTAGCACTAATGAATTATACAATAAGTGAAAGAAGCTGCTGTCTAAAAATACAAAAGGGAGATCCCAGAACTGGAAGAGCACCCTCCTCAGCCTAAACAAGCAAATAACAGTTGCTACTAAAATCTTCAAAGAGCAGCTATGAGGAAAACTAGCAGCCATAGCCAAGGATAACCATAAGGCTTTCTTCAGCTTTGTCTATAATCTAAAAGGTAGGACTCAGATGTGTGCTGAACTAATTGTGGATGGCATCACACAAACTGACCCTGTGGAAATTGTAAAACTGCTAGCAGACAGGCTTGGCAAAAATTTCACCCCCCATCCCTCCAAGCATACCACAAACCTTGTCTTTATCATCTCCTCCTCCCTGCATCTCCAAAGAGCAAGCCATCAATGTTCTCTCCAAGACCAAGAACACAACCTCCATGAGACTAGACTGCATTCCAGGCTGTGTTCTTAATATTCTAAAACAGCTAGCTACTCCATTAGGCACTCTATTCAACCACAGCTGGAGTAATGGCTTTGTCCCCACTGAATGGGAAGCAGTGACCTTTATCTCCCTCCACAAGGGCGGCTCAGCAACAGACCTGGGTAACTACAGACCTATAAGTTTGACCAGCCTCATCTGTAAGGCAATGGAACGAATCATGTACCTCATAAATAAGGATAAGTGACCTCCAAACCCTGGATCCATCCCAGTCTGGTTCTGTCAAGGGCAGGTCATGCTGGCTAAACTTGGTGGACTTCTTTGAGAATGTGATCAGTGCCACAGACAAGGGCAAAGCTGTGCACACAGCCCATCTTAACCTGGCCAAGACCTTCGACACTATCCCACACTTGGGCATCATTGACAAACTAGCCCAGTTGAATATAAACCCCCTATGTTGTCAGGTGGGTTGCAAACTGGTTCATAGATCAACAACACTTAAAGTGGGAGACTTTACCAATACCAGCAGACCTGTCACCAGTGGGGTCCCACAAAGGTCAGTGCTGGGCCCCCTCTTGTTTGGAAGATGCTTCTCAAAAGCCCAGGCCAAAATAGAGAGCCTGTGGCTAACCAAGTTTTAGGATGACTGCAAATTATATCACTGAATCTCATTGCGATGTCAGCGTACTTCAAAAGGGGCTTAATGCAGACCAGTGCCTGGTGCCAAAGCCAGTGGTCTTAAAACAAAATACTAAAAAATGCATCATCATTCCCCTCATTAAAAATAATGTCCCAGCTGATTATAAAATAAACAATAATACCCTGAATACCAATTCAGCAGTGAGATACCTGGGAACACAAGTTGACCACCATGTGTCTATTGTGGTGAAGAGGGTATTCTACATCACTCACTTGATTAGCAAAGGCATTGTCTTAAGAGGAAAAGAGGTTATAACTCCCCTGTGCTTGTCCCTCATCAGACCTATTATTGAATATAATGCTCCCTTTGGTATATACCATAACAAACACCTAAAGCAACTTGACAGACCTCAGAGATTATACAGAGACTGAAGTCACTATAACTGTACTCAGTAGCGTATAGACCATTCAGAGTTGACTTATGTCTGGTTTACAGGGCCAACTCTGACCCAACTCTAATGGAAATGCTGCACATCCATAAGTCAAATTGGACTAAAGTCACCCATTCCAGCAACCTCAATCTAGCCTGCGACATAAACAGGACCTGCTGGAGAGATAGATAAATCTCTCAGAGGCTGTCACTCTGGATTAGGCTTCCAATCCATGTCAACCAGAGTACCTCCATGATCCTGTTTAAGTGCAACCTGGACAACTGGATGGGAAACCATAAATTTCTGCCAGGGATTGCCCCATCTTCTCTCCTGGATATGGGTAGTCCTTGCTAGAAAGACCTTGGGCATAGACAATATCTCTCATCTAGTATTATATTGGGATTTATTGGTTACCTTGTAGAGACACTTGAGCCAGTAGCCTAGTAACATCCTATGAACCTATTAAGAGGCACCTTTCCTTTACTAGTCACAGAGATAATCTTTATATCATCTTCAGTATGTTTCACATATTTTTGAGAAACTAGTTATCTCACTTTATCTTTTTTGGAAACATTTCAGGCTTTTGAGGTGTCTGAGAATTTTTCGGATGACTTGCCCAAAGCTATCAGATAGCTCAAGTGATTTTTTTTTTTTTTTTACTGCATTGCGCGGCTTCAGGTTTAACTTTCTTGCTGAGATTCAACAGGGACAAAGTCACTAACTGGTGGGGCACGTAGGATCAAAAAAGTATAAGTATAGAAAGCATTGCAAAGTACAGTTGTGTACATTTACCATAAATGTAGATGTTTGAGTATATTCACTGTTGCAGTCATTACATTTGGTTAATCTGCTGGCAGGTTGCCCTCAGTCGGCCTGATTAACAAAGTCTTGGGTCCTGTGTCGGTTGCTGTCCCTTCTTCCATGATTTCAGGTCGTCAGGGGTATAAAACATGCAGCCGACGCCATTACATCATTTTTCTTAAGATATCAGGTGCTCCCTAATGGGGAGCAAAATAAAATTAAAAACACAAAATTATACTTCCAACCAGAAGCAAATACACCAAAAAGGTTTTTAAGCATAGTAAAGGAAAGTAGAGGTACAACCAGAAAAATATAGCGGGCTGGAGGGAGGGTAACCAGGACTGCAACAGTGAATACACTCGAACATCTACATTTATGATAAGTGTACACAACTGTACTATGTTCTTCGTGTTTCACTGTTGCAGTCATTACATTTGGGTAGATTCCCAAAGCTATGGTTGGGAGGAGGAGTTTATACAGCATTAGGGCCAGCTATAAGGCCCTGCAAGACAGCAGTGGCAAAGCCAGCTCTGGATTTAGAGAAAATTAGTAAATGATAATGCTTGGTGAAAGTATGTACAGAACTCCAGGTAGCAGCTTCTAGAATATCCCTGGTAGGAACACCTCTGAGAAAGGCTGCAGAAGTAGATGCAACCCTGGTGGGGTGAGATCTGATCCCCTGGGGGATAGGTTTTCCATGGTGCTTATAGCAGAAATGAATGCAATGGCTTACCCATGTAGAAATGGTTTGTTTTGAAATAGCCTTCCCCTCTGCCCCTGCAGCAAATGCTACCAGCAATTGTTCAGATTTTCTTCAAGATTTAGTCCTGTCCAAGTAGAATCTAAGTTGTCTGTGCACATCCAAGGAATGCAGAATCAGTTCCCCTTTGTTCTGAGGATTGGGAAAGAAAGTTGGCAAATGAATGGACTGATTAAGAGCCACACTGGAAACCACCTTGGGAATGAAGTATGGATTGGTCCTGAGAGATACCCTGTCCGCATGAAAGACGATGAAAGGCTCCACTGCCATAATGGCCTGTAATTCAGATATCCTTCTAGCTGAAGTGATTGCTAAAAGGAAGGCTGTTTTCCAAGAAAAACGTTTTAAGTCTGCAGTAGCAGCTGGCTCGAAAGGAGGTAGCGTGAGCTTCTTCAAAACAAAGTTAAGGTCCCAGGCAGGGGAAGGAGCTCTCCTGGGTGGTCTCAAGTTCTTTGCCCCTCTGAGATGCTGCTTGAGTAGGGGATGAGAGAAAAGGGGTAGTTCTGTGTTATAGTAAACTGAAATAGCTGAGGCGTGGATTTTAATAGAGGAAAAAGACAGGCCCTTGTGAAGCATCTCAGTTAAGTATTGCAAAATCAGAGGTAAATTGGGTGCTGCTGTGCTCATCCCTAAGGAGTGGTTCAGGTACAGAATCTTTTCCATTTGTCAGCATAGGATTTTCTAATACTAGGTCTTCTCGCCTACAAGATGACATCCATCACAGGTTTGCTGAGGGATGATAAGGGTGAATTTAAGTGATTAGCCACGCTGCAAGGTTCAATGTTGGAAGCTGAGGGTGCAGAATTTGGTTTTCCTGCTGAAACAGGAGGGAAGGGGTCTGAGGCAGGTGCCATGGAGATATCTGCGACACACTGCACAGGAGTGGGTGCCAGTGTTGGCGCGGCCAGTCTGGAGCAAACAAAATCATTCTTGGTTTATCCTGTTTGACTTTTAGCAGAACTTTGGACAGCAGAGGAAGAGGGGGAGAGGCGTAGACTGATATGTTTTTCTAGCTGAAGGACAAAGCATCCACTTTCCAGGCATGTTTGTGGGGAGTCCTTGTGCAAAACTTGTCCAACTGGCAGTTTTGGGGGGGGAGGCAAACAGATCTAGGTCTGGGCTCCCCATCTGCTTGTCAACATGTTGAAAATCTGTGGTTCCAGTTTCCACTTGTGTGGGTCCATGAGTTTTCTGCTTAGTCCATCTGCCAGTGTATTCAATTTTCCTGGCAAGAATTGAGCTTGTAGGTACACTTGGTAGCTCAAGGCTGTGTTCCACAATGCCATGGCTAGTCTGCAGAGGGGTTAGAAATGTGTACCCCCCCTGCTTGTTTATGTACCACATAACCGTGGTGTTGACCATCTTTACCATTAGTTGTCCTGGAAGAATGTAGTCCTTCAAGGCTGTCAGAGCATTCTGTACAGCTAACATTTATTTTTGATTGATATGTAGGTGCATTTGATTTGGGTTCCATTTGCCCCAAATGCACTTCCCTGCCAGATGAGCCCCTCATACATAGTCTGATGCATCTGTAGTTAGGGTTTGGATGGCAGGGGATAGTGTGAATGGCAGTCCCTTGTTTTGGAGGCAGGCCTCTGCCCACTATAGGAACTCCAGGTGTAGGCAAGGTATAATAGGAATCATTGTTTCCAGGCTGTGGCAATGTTGACTCCATAGACTTTTTAAATACCTCTGTAATTTCCTCATACGCAGTCTTGCATATGAAATTAGAAGAATGCAGGATGCCATGAACCCCAAGGCTTGCAGTATTTGTCTTGCAAATAGCAGGGTTTTTGTGGCCACTTGTTTGAAATAAGTTACCAAATGAATTTGCTTCTCTGGCGTGAGGAAAGCCATCTGGGCAGTTGTATTCAAGCTTGCACCCAGGAATGTAATCTGTTGAGAGGGCAGCAGTTGTGATTTCTTTTTGTTTATGGTGTACCGCAGACAAGTTAGAACCCTTTTTACAAACGCCAGATGATTTAGAAGTATGCCCTGGTTTTCTGCCTGAATTAGACAAACATCCAAGTATGGATATATTTGACTATTTCTTTGCCTGCAAAATGCAATAACTGGAGCCAGGCACTTTGTGAAAACCCTGGGCACGGTGGACAAGCTAAAGGGCAGTGCAGAGAACTGATAATGCAAGTAGCCTGCTTTGAAGCATAGGTATCTTCTGCAAGATTCCCTGATTGGTATGTGCAGGTAGGCTTCTTTTAAATCCAGAGTTTCCAACCAGTCATCTTTGCCTAACATAGGAAGTAACCGGTGAAGAGTCAGCATCTTGAATTTTGGAATCTCCAGAAAGGTGTTTAGAGTAGACAGGTCCAGGATTGGACGCCATGATTTGTCTTTTCTGGGTACCAGAAAAAGCCTGGAATAGAAACCTTGTCCCTTTTCCTCTTCTGGTACCGGTTGAATAGCCCCCATGTTTAAGAGGGAAAGTACTTGTTTTTGAGCCTCTGCCCCACTGATTTGGATGCAGGTCTGGCCACCTGTTTGGTGTTGGCAACGTGTAGAAATGAAATCTGTATCCCTGGGACACTATATTTAAAACCCATTTGTCCTGGGTTATGAGTTCCCAGTTCTGTGCATGAAGAACAATCTTTTCCCCCAAAGGGGCAGTTAAGTGCTTGGTAATGTTAAAAGGAAGTCATTGAGACTGTTTACCATAAGGGGGTGTCTTGTTATTTCCAGATTTGGAAGTGGAGGACCTCCACTGCTTAGTTCTGAGAATCCTCTGGAACTGAGCCTGAAACCTGACTGAAACCTGGGTTTTTTTGGTGTGTCTGGGTTTGGCTTGAGAGGATCTGGAAGGAACTGGAAAAGACCAATTCTTAGTAGGCCAGTGCCTACTAAATCTTGGAGGTTGCACAGTTTGCATAGATTTAGCTTTATCGTCCATCTTTTTTAGAACTTCTTCAGCCTTATTACCAAACAGGTGGTCCTGATTTAAAGGAGCATCCAACAATTTAGCTTTAACATGATCAGGAAAAGATTGCTCCTTAAGCCAAGCATGCCTTCTAAGCACAGACCTAGTAATAGCAGCCCTGCAGGAGACCTCTAAAGAATTAAAACCACATTGCAAAGTATGTTTTCCATGTTGTTCAGCAGAATGCATTAAATCTTTATTTCCACACAGTCAGTAATCATCATTTTCTGTTTAAGCAGTCCAATAATATGTTGTTGATATTTTAACATATGAAATTGGCAGTTTAAAGCTCTGATTGCCAAGGTTGCAGAAGTCTAAACCTTTTTACCCCATCTATCCAGCGCCCTGGAGACTATCAGAAGGAGTAGGATTTTTAGCAGTAGAAGCCTTAATGCCATTGGTCCCCTGAGAAATGGTTTCTGGATCTGCAACAGGATTTTTGAAAAGGAACTTGTGGGACTCAGGAACCCTGTAGTACCTGTCAAGTTTACTAGGAGCCGGAGGCAGGGAATCAGGGGCCAAATTAGATTCTGAACACACATCAACAATGTCCAGTACATGAGGTATAGCCAAAGGCCTATGCTGAGGTAGAAGAAGGAAATCTCTAAGCCTTTTTTTTTGAATCAGAAAATTCCTGACTTTCCCAGTGGAAATGCTCCCTCAAAGTATGTAAAGTTTCCCCAAAAGAAAATCCTCAGCAGGAGAAGCAGAGGGAATGGAATCCTCTCCATCAGAATCCTCATAAGTAAATATGGACAAATCCAGGTCATTGGAAGAGTCAGAAGAAACAGAATCCGGATCAGAAAATTCATAATCAAGCTCATCCCTAGGCCTCTTAGAGGTGGGGGGGGGGGGTTGACTACCCCTGATTAGAGTAATTAGATCTTCAGCCATTTTGATCATTTGTTTTTTAGGCATAGGGGCCTGAACATGTGGCCTGGGTATCGGTTTTTTAGACATAAATCGAGACTTGGGCCTTAGTAATGAAGGCGGTGTCGATTTAACATGCAAGTCTGTAGGTCTGAATACACCCTCAGAAACCGGTGCCTGCACAGCGACTCTGGACCCATCCAAGGTAGAGAAATCCGCGGGTTCCATAGGTGAAGCATCTTGCGGCATACCGGACTCTGAATGGGTCTTAGTAGAGGCCCGCGAATCAGAATTAGCGGGTATCAGGGGCTGGGAAAGCGCCTCATTGAGTACCGGCAAACTGGCAACTGGCTTAGGAAAAGCGTCGTCAGCAGTTTTGGACCTCGGCGGCCTGTCTGTCTTTATCTTTGCATTTTTTCAGAATTCCGGTAGTCGGATGGCTAACCGACGACACTTCTGAATAATTAAACTGAGAAACGAAATATTTAGAGGCAAAAATGTACCGATGACGGATGGTGCGCTGATTAAATAAAGCACAAAACCGACAGCAAGGTATGACATGGTCAGGGCCTAGGCAAGAAATACAGTATGAATGAAAATTTTTATGAGGTATTTGCTTTCCACAAGTAATGCAATTATTAACTTTTACTGATATCAGTAAGGAGCAAGAAAAAGTTTCCCCAACGGGGTACTTATCTTTAACTTGAAGACTTCAGTTCTGAAACTCGAAAATGAAAATTTCAGGAGTCGGCCAACTGGCACTTGCAAACTGCTTCTTCTAAGTGCACTGCACGGCAAGAAAGACTGATGTAATAGCATCGGCTGCATGTTTTATATCCCTGACGACCTGACGTCATGGAAGAAGGGACAGCAACTGACGCAGGACCCAAGACTTTGTTAATCAGGCCGAATGAGGGCAACCTGCCAGTAGATTACTCAAATGTAATGACTGTAACAGTGAAACACGAAGAACATCTATTCACCTACAATATATTGTTTAACAAGAAAGACCATTCTCCTACATTTTCCAATGGAAAAAAAAATGCCCTGGTCTAATAATAACATATTTTACATATCCTGACAATATACACAACACAGAGAATAACTAAAGTTGTTGTGCTCAAGGATTACAGTTTGTATGAAGTGTTAGTATGTTACAATGCAAATAAAACAAATAAGGACAATATAAACCAGATAAATCCACAAAAACGAATCGAAGGCAGGAACACCAGAAGTATTGCACAAATCCACAGTTTAATAACTCGAAAGTTGAGACAGAATATAATCCAAGCAACAAAATTAACGCTCTTAACAGGAAAATTGCGTTTTCGTCTTTCCTCACAATGACTTCATCAGATAAAGCCAATCAAGATTAATTAGAGCATTAAATAAAAAAACTTTTCAAAATTTGCCCAATGAATCACAGTGCATCTTAAAGCAACCAATCAACAAGTGTTTCTCATAAATATTAAATTAAAATTAACCCATTTTAAAAAACACCTTAATATCTGTACTTTCCATTAATAAATATGTTTAAAAAATGAACTTTATTTGTACATAATTACAGTTTCATTTAAAATCTAAACAGTGCAAGATAATAAATTCATGAGTACATGTAAAGAGACTTTAGTATTTAGTGAAATACGTATCAAAGTTTAATGCTATATCTTTTGTAAATAAATGGCACCATCTATTGACCATTCTATGAATTACAAAATTATTTTAAATATCTGCTGCTTTTAATTTAAGAACTGGAACTATAGATACACTATCATTTAAACCAGGTTTTTTAGTGGCATTAAGAAATATTTGCCACCATAGTTCTCTATAGGCCAGTCTTTCCTCCCATAAACCACCCCTTACATCCTTTTCTACCTGTTCAATAACAAAAAATTCAAAATTTGCCTCTTTACACTCTTTTGTATGTCTATACAAGGCATTTGTATCTTTTGCCTTAGAAATCTCATAACAATGTTCAGATATTCTCCTCCTCAGGACCCGCTCTGTTTTTCCTATACAGAAGGAATTGCATTTCTTACAAATGCTTATGTAAACTACACCTTTTGTCTCACAACTATAAAAACTTTTACTTCTTATAATTCTATTGTTCCTATTAGGAATAATAATTTCATCGACATTAGACATGTAATCACATTGATTACAATGGCCACACTTATAGCTACCTTTCCTCTTCTGACCCTCCATTCCCTCATTTTTTATATTCCACCTGGGTTGGGATTCTAATATATTCTTTATAGTCCTGGCATTTCTATATACAATCTTTGGACTCAAACTATTCATACCATTTATATCTGATAGGGCTAGAAATCTAGCCCATTCATTTCTGAATAGTTCACTAATCTTGATATTTGAAACATTGTATTCCATAATTAAGGCCTGCTCATATCTTGGTTCGTTAACAGTACTCATGGTCTCATTTTCTATAATGTTGTTATTATTCCTTTGTCCCTTTATTGGCTGAAATTTATGATGTCTCCCCAATTCCACCTCAATTCTCAATTTTGTTATAAAGTCATTTGGATAGCCTCTTTCCTCAAACATTTTACTTAAAAAATTGCATTCAATAAGAAAATCTTCACTAGCGCTTGTCATCCTACTACCCCTCACAAACTGTCCTTTAACAATATTCTTTTTACAGTGTGAGGGGTGTGCACTAGTGAAGTGAAGAAAGGAATTACAGAATGTTTTCTTCCTGTAAATTTTAGTTTCAAAATCACTTCCTTTCTTGTAAATTTCTACATCTAAATATTGCAGTTTGTCCCTCGAAAAAGAATAAGTAAATTTTAAGAAATTCGTAGAATTATTTATATACTCAAAAAATTCATTGAATCTTTCGATTCCTGCTATCCAAAAAATGACTATGTCGTCTAAAAAACGACGATACAACGTCCAACAATCCTTATAACTAGAATTGATTATGTAATCTTCCTCCCATCTTGTAAGGACAATGTCAGCATAAATGGGCCCACATGCTGCGCCCATTGCTGTACCTTGTATTTGTTGATAGTATTCGCCTTGGAAGGTAAAAAAATTGTATCTCATTACCAGATCAACTAATTCAGTAATGGTACATTTTTCAGCCTGTGTTAACTTGATGTCTTTGTAAACCATTTCTTCGAACATAGCAAGACCCTCATTATGTGGAATACATGTAAATAAGTCCACAACATCAATTGTAATGAATAATAAATCTTCATTATACAATTCCGGACCAATACATCTTAAAAAATCCCATGAGTCTCTCAGAGTATATATATTCTCCATACTTATGTGTTTTACCTTGTGGTCCACATACTTCGCCATTGGAAGTGTCTTGGACCCTAACGCTGAGACAATAGGTCTCAACGGGGGATCCTCCAAATTTTTGTGGACCTTAGGTATTCCAAATATTGTTGGTATTCTTGGCTTTACCACACATAAGTATTCAAAAGTTTTTCTATCAATAGATCCTTCATATAGGTAGCTATTTAATAAGTTGTCAATTTTATAATACGCTAAATAAATTTCATTTAGTGAAACTAGGGTGTATTTTTTCGTATCATTTAATATAAAGTTCATTTTTCCTTCATAAATAATATTGTCCATAAAGACTATACCCCCACCCTTGTCCGGTTTCATTACTCTCAGATCATTGTTGTTTTTTAATTCGTACAAAGTTTCTTTTTCTTGCTTAGAAAGATTAAATTCCATTTCATTTTCTTCGTACGTTTGTCTGATTTCATTTTCTAACATATTTTCAAAATTTTTTACTTGCGGATGCAAGGGTGGGTTGTATATACTTCTACGGACCAGAGCTGGGTCCTGAGGAGGTAAATCATTCTTGTTACTCGAGTTAATAGAGGCAAACAAAATACCAAAATTTACTTTTCTGAGAAAAAGCTTAACATCTATGATGGTACTAACTAATTCTCCCTTTCCTGTTGGAATAAATTTGAAACCTTTACTTAACAACTGGAAATGTGTTTCAGTAGGAGTAATGCTACTAAAATTATAAATAGTAAAATTTCCCAAGGTGTGCGTAGTACCATCAACCTGAATAACATTGTGATGTTGTTCTTTAGCAGGGGTTGGGTGTATTAAATCTAATACCTCCCCCTTCTCCCCCCTCTTTTTTGAAAATTTTGGTATCTTTCCTTTTTGCTATAACGATTGTAAGAATCTCTCATTAAAGGGGGAAATTCAGCATCATAATCAAAAAATTCTCTTCCTTTACCATCATCTTCATTATATACAAGAGGTGGGTCACCATGATGCTGGTAAACATCATTCCTCTTGAAAGGCGGCTTAGGGTAATGAGTATTATTTTCATATTCCTGTAAGTCCCTTCTTAACTTGCTTATTTTCCTTTCAATAATTTCACTACATTTCCATTCTACGTCATCCTTAATTTGGTAATACTTTTCCCTTTCCTCTCCTATCTGAAAAATAAGGTCTTCCTTGATACATAAATCCAATGTCTCTATCTCATTTTGTAATAATTCTTGCACTCTGTTGTTTTCCTGAATAATTAATTTTAAAATTTCAATACCACAATGATTAAAAACCTTTAATAACTCTTGATGAAAAAGTGATCCACCTATAACATTGTTGGGATACTTAAATATTCTAAGACCCTTAGGAACCACTTTTCTGTCAATGCACTCTGTTAAATATTCATTTTCAACAGTCAGAGTCTTAAATTTCATCATTAATTTATACATTTTATCTAATTTATTATAATAGCTAGCGCCATCAGCAGAGGTCCGCTTTTGTCCCTTTTTAAACTCAATATTAAAAGGCTTTTTAAGCCAGTCGTTAACTGAATTGCTTTTCCACGAACTGTGGAAAGAATTGTGAACAGTACCTTTGTTGCTATAGTTTCTTGTGGGGTTATCCGGAGAAATGCCTGCTTCAGCCAACAAGGAGGATGATCTGTTAACAAAATCCGTTTGCGCCAAAACCCTTGGCGTCCGAACCGGATTGAAAGTCTCACCATTCGGTTCCTCTCCTACTCGGTCACGATGTACATTTGCACTGTTGCAACGTTTTCTTTTTGGTTTTGCTCCCAACGACCATTCGGTCCGTTCCAACGCACTTGTACCCTCTTCTCCTTGCTTCAGGTTTAGCGTCTGGCAAAGCGGCGTCAAAAGGTCAATCAACTGAGTCAGTTGACCTATCAGTCTACGTGATTCCCCCATCTCTTCTTTAGGTGCTCCGCCTTCCATTCGAAAGGCACAACAAGACTAATAAAACAAATAAGGACAATATAAACCAGATAAATCCACAAAAACGAATCGAAGGCAGGAACACCAGAAGTATTGCACAAATCCACAGTTTAATAACTCGAAAGTTGAGACAGAATATAATCCAAGCAACAAAATTAACGCTCTTAACAGGAAAATTGCGTTTTCGTCTTTCCTCACAATGACTTCATCAGATAAAGCCAATCAAGATTAATTAGAGCATTAAATAAAAAAACTTTTCAAAATTTGCCCAATGAATCACAGTGCATCTTAAAGCAACCAATCAACAAGTGTTTCTCATAAATATTAAATTAAAATTAACCCATTTTAAAAAACACCTTAATATCTGTACTTTCCATTAATAAATATGTTTAAAAAATGAACTTTATTTGTACATAATTACAGTTTCATTTAAAATCTAAACAGTGCAAGATAATAAATTCATGAGTACATGTAAAGAGACTTTAGTATTTAGTGAAATACGTATCAAAGTTTAATGCTATATCTTTTGTAAATAAATGGCACCATCTATTGACCATTCTATGAATTACAAAATTATTTTAAATATCTGCTGCTTTTAATTTAAGAACTGGAACTATAGATACACTATCATTTAAACCAGGTTTTTTAGTGGCATTAAGAAATATTTGCCACCATAGTTCTCTATA
This sequence comes from Protopterus annectens, assembly GCF_019279795.1. Lineage (NCBI taxonomy): Eukaryota > Metazoa > Chordata > Ceratodontiformes > Protopteridae > Protopterus > Protopterus annectens. The sequence continues at coordinate 1,580,979,601 of NC_056731.1, read as the reverse complement.
GGCCAGTCTTTCCTCCCATAAACCACCCCTTACATCCTTTTCTACCTGTTCAATAACAAAAAATTCAAAATTTGCCTCTTTACACTCTTTTGTATGTCTATACAAGGCATTTGTATCTTTTGCCTTAGAAATCTCATAACAATGTTCGTATATTCTCCTCCTCAGGACCCGCTCTGTTTTTCCTATACAGAAGGAATTGCATTTCTTACAAATGCTTATGTAAACTACACCTTTTGTCTCACAACTATAAAAACTTTTACTTCTTATAATTCTATTGTTCCTATTAGGAATAATAATTTCATCGACATTAGACATGTAATCACATTGATTACAATGGCCACACTTATAGCTACCTTTCCTCTTCTGACCCTCCATTCCCTCATTTTTTATATTCCACCTGGGTTGGGATTCTAATATATTCTTTATAGTCCTGGCATTTCTATATACAATCTTTGGACTCAAACTATTCATACCATTTATATCTGATAGGGCTAGAAATCTAGCCCATTCATTTCTGAATAGTTCACTAATCTTGATATTTGAAACATTGTATTCCATAATTAAGGCCTGCTCATATCTTGGTTCGTTAACAGTACTCATGGTCTCATTTTCTATAATGTTGTTATTATTCCTTTGTCCCTTTATTGGCTGAAATTTATGATGTCTCCCCAATTCCACCTCAATTCTCAATTTTGTTATAAAGTCATTTGGATAGCCTCTTTCCTCAAACATTTTACTTAAAAAATTGCATTCAATAAGAAAATCTTCACTAGCGCTTGTCATCCTACTACCCCTCACAAACTGTCCTTTAACAATATTCTTTTTACAGTGTGAGGGGTGTGCACTAGTGAAGTGAAGAAAGGAATTACAGAATGTTTTCTTCCTGTAAATTTTAGTTTCAAAATCACTTCCTTTCTTGTAAATTTCTACATCTAAATATTGCAGTTTGTCCCTCGAAAAAGAATAAGTAAATTTTAAGAAATTCGTAGAATTATTTATATACTCAAAAAATTCATTGAATCTTTCGATTCCTGCTATCCAAAAAATGACTATGTCGTCTAAAAAACGACGATACAACGTCCAATGTTCCTGCCTTCGATTCGTTTTTGTGGATTTATCTATGTTACAATGCAGCAAATTGGTAGCTAACAATGCAAAAGAAGTGGGAGAATGTCAAAGAAATTTGTGCCTCTGCAAATTTGCAGACATAAATTCATTAAAGTACAGTTGTGTGAGAACTTACCTTATCAGGAGATGGTCTACTGTTCACTATTTCAGTCTTAGTGACAGAATGGATAGCCATATGTCTGGCCAAAATAAAGCCTGGCACCTTCCTCATGCCATATGTCCAATGTATGACCCAAGCCTCCAGACCAAAACACTGAAGCAAAAGGATACGCAACTATTTACATATGTATATGCCCACCAAAGAGAAGTACAAATAGGTAAGGAAGACATCCACCTTGATCAGGAAAGATGGAATAATCCACAGGAGAGAAGGATATAATACTACAAGAGTGAGTGATAGTGTAACAGTAGATGTCCTAAGTTCTTAGACAACTGTATTATGTCCTTCAAAGATTACTGCTGCAGTATTACTTACAGATGGGAAAGTACTAAAGCTGTTCAGGAGGAGCAGAGCAATGGTCCAACAACCTCTGCAGAATGGACGTTGTATATTCTGCTCTAGCTCTAGAAAACACATCTAACATTATGCTTAGTAAAAGTATGGACAGAAGACCAAGTAGCTGCCTCAAGAATAGTTCTATGATCCAAACCTTTAAAAAGGCACCAGAAGATACTGCTGCCTGGTGGAATGAGCCTCGGTAGCTGGGACACTATTTTCCATGAAAGGAGTAACAAAAAGAAAAGGCTTTAGAAATTTAAGAAGAAATGATCCAATTAAAAACTAGCAAGCCCAATTTCTTCTCTTGAAAAGACAGAAAAAGAGCTGGTGTGATTTTCCTAATGCATTTAGTCATGTCCAGGACAAATCTGATCTGTAAATGCATGTTTCAATGAATTAATTCTTCCTCCTTTGTTTTGAGGGGAGGAAAGAAGGATGAGAGATTGTTGGATTGGTTCAAGGAAAATTCATTAACCACCTTGGGAATGAAGGAAGGAATAGCACTAAGAGTAAACTTATCCTTGTGAACATGCATTAAAGCTTGAAGCCCAGACACTCTTTTAGCTGAAATAAGAGAGACTAACTAATGAATCTATGAATCAAAACACTTTTCCATGTACAAAGTTTTAAATACGAATTGGCAATTGGCTGAAAAGATGCCAAGGCCATTTTTTTCAAGAACACAGTTCAAATCTCAAGAAGGAGGAATAGGCATTCTTGCTGGACTAAAGTGGAGGACACCATTCAAAAATTGTTTGACTTAAAGACATGCAGAAAGAGGTGGACCTGTATGCAGACAAACAGATATGGCTGACAAATGAGTTTTCACAGAAAAGTATGCCAGGCCAAAGCCAGCATTGAGAAGATCACAAAATTAAGAGAAAATAAGAGAGAACAGAAGGCATCTCCACTTAAAAAGGGTCCTGGTTCTTTTTGGCACCACACAAAAAAAAAAAAAAAAAAAAAAAAAAAAAAAAAGGTTTTTCCATTTTGAAACCAATTTTATTAGTTGGTTTTCTAGCCTCCTGTAAAAGCTGGAGGACGTACTCCAAAAAGTGGTGCCTGAGAAGAATCAAAACTCTAACACCAAGAGTTAACTGCAGAGTTTGGTGATGAGAATGAATGAGAGCCCTTGTTCTGTCTGAGTAGGTCCATCTTGTGAGGTAACTTGTAAAGACTGCTCCTGACCAAATGGAAAAGGGGGAACCAGTGCAGTCTGGGCCAAAACGGAGTCACCAACAAGATTTTGGCTTGCCCTTCATAATTCTGTGAAGAACGTTTGGCAACAGAGGGGTGTGTGTGTGTGTGTGTGTGTGTGTGTGTGGGTCTATATTAGAACATCGAATATTTAACAGTTCAAATCACTAAAGGTCAACCTTTAGTGATCGAACTGTTAAAACATCCAATGTTCAGAAAAAAAAATAAAAACATAAAACAGTGTAGGCAGGGGGGCAAGCCACCCTGCACCCCCCCACCCCCCAATACTTAAATATACCAAATCCGAGACCGCACTACACTGAAGTAAATGGAAATCTCCCCTTCCGGAGATTTCCGTTTACTTGTTCGATGTTCTGCAGTTTCACTATTCTCGTGTCGACAATGTCAGATTCAACATTGTCAGCTTTCGAGAAATTAATATAGACCTGGGGGGGGGGGGGCAGCATAAAAATAACTTTCCTTCCAAAAAAGACACGGTGTCTGTCTTCCATGCACAAGGACATGGATCCCTGAAGCAGAGCAGGTTTTGCTGCCTGTAAGGTCTATATGGGAAATACCTCATTGATGTGCAACGTCCAGGAAGACCTCCCTGTTTAGCATCCATTCTTGAGAATTTGCCCTGGATATGCTTAGTGTGTATGCCGCAGTATTTGTTTCTGAGGGAATGTAAACTACCTGAAGAACAGAGTTGTGCTGAAAGGCAATCTTCCATGCCAACAAGGCTAATCTGCAAAGATGGTATGCCCCGATACCACCTTGCTTATGTGCTACACAACTGTGGTGCTATCTGTGAATACACTAAGGGAGCCTGGAGTCCAAAAATAATTCAGGGACTGAAGAGCCAGAATCAGAGCCTTCATTTCCTTGATGTTTATATGTTTTTTCCTCTCCTTTTTAACCCCTTGGATCTTGAGGCTGTTGGAAAAGGCTCCCCATGTCAAGTCGGAAACATTGGTGTAAAGCTCCTGGCAAGGTGCAGGAACCAGTAAATGTACTCCTGGATTAAGGGGAATCTGATTAATCCTAAGTGTTTCCTTCCTGATGCAAGACAAGAAAAAGAGTTGGAAGTCTAACAGATAGCAATGCTGAACCCAAACTGACTTGAGATACCACCACAGCTTTCTCATGACAAGTCTGGCATAAGGAAGCATGGAAATAGTTGATGCCATAACCCCAAGGCTGCCATGAACTCTCTTGCCAAGGTTATATGCCAAGGGAGAAAGTTCTGAAATAACTCTGTCAAAAACAGAACAGTGTCCAAAGGATGGAAAGCAGTTACTGTTAGGTTGTTGATGCTGCACCATAGGAGGGTCAGGTTTTTGGAAAGAGTCAAAATATAATTTTTAGGTTCAATGTGAATCCTAGATGGAGAAGAAAGTTCACTGTGAAACCGAGATCTTTTATAAGACAGTTTTGGGAAAGAGTCTAAAGAAGAATGTTGTCCAAATAAGAAAATATTTGGATTCCATGAAGTCTGCAAAAGGCTAGGACTACTTTCTGATAAGAGTATGGATAGGGATGAGAAGGTAAGCATCATTCAAACCCAAAGTCACTAGAAAGGTGTGAGAATGGGTCAGAGGGAATGAGGACTGAAGAGTTTGCATTTTGGAATTTGGGACATTCAGTAAGGTGTTGAAAAAAGAAAGACCCAGAATTAGTCTCCAAAAGTCCTCCTTTGCCTGAATTAGAACATCCTGGAGTACAAACCCTCCAAAAATGACAGGAGGGACCTGGTTAAATAGTTCCCTGCACTAGAAAATCTTACAAAAGTGACAGAACTACACAACTGGTTTTGAGGAGGTTGAGGGATTTCAGAGAAGGGGGGATGAGACTTCCAAGACATCCTGTATCCCTTTTCTGTGACAGAGAGAACCAATGCATCTGTAGAGATTCCATTCCTGGCTGGAAGTGGGAGTGTGGGGGGGGGGAGTGTGTGTGCGACTGTGTGCTTGTGTGTGTGTTTGGGATATAGGATCCTAGCTGAGAGGAAGGGGCAAGTAAAATGGGACGGTTATAAGGTTTTGGGTTTATCAGGAAAGGAGGGCTTAATTCTCCTTGTTTGTGTGTCCTGATTTGTCTTGAAATCTCTTCTTGTTAGTCCTTTTACGTTTTTGGGGTTGCTTTTGGTCTCTTGCCTGTCAAAAAGGGCCTGCTTTAATAGGATAATTCCTCTGGAACTTGGGTACTGAGGAAAGGAAAATCTGCCTCAAGTTCTGCATAAGCTTCCCCTTTTCCTGTAAGGTATTAAAAAGATCCACAACCACAGATACAAACAGATAGTTTGCGCAGAGGAGAATCCAAAAGTTTTGAGTTGACATTTTCTGGTAAGGAATGGAATATTAACTAGGAATACCTCCGAATAACAGACCGTGATGCAGCTGCTGTAGAAGATGAAGCTGCAGCATCATAACTGCACCTGACAGACTGCCTGCCCACCTGAGAGGCAAGATTAAGCAAGGATAGAGCAAATGACTTGTATCTGCCTCTGGCATGTCATTGTTTACCTCCCCCAGGTTAGATGTAGATAAAAAGCAGCTTGTCATACCAGTCTGACAATTAACAGCCATAAAGGTCAGGGTATCAAAGGTGTAAATCTTTCTAAGACACCTGTCCATGGCCCTGCTTTTCTTATCTGTACGTAACACATAAGAGGAGGGCAAAAGTTTAGTCGTTTTTTTCCAAAGAAAGAGAAATCACAGCTGGACCAGAAGAGGGATTTTTACAAATAAACTTTTAATCCTCTGGTACTTATATAAACCTTGTCTGGCTTCTTAGGAGTGGTAGGCTGGGATTGTACATTCATAGAATCATTAATAAAGATATCTAGGTAAGGGGGAATGGCTGGGCCTTGGGATCACCCAATTCTAAGACGGCATAGTATCTCCGCTGTGCATCAGTGACCTTGGTGCCTTCCCATTTAAAACATTGCATCATTTCAGCTACTGTATCTCCAAAAGAAAGTTCCTCCAAAGGAGAGACAAGAGTTATATTTATCACAAGAGTCAATCAAGGGAGAATGCATCTGTGAAGAATACACAAGATAATCCCTATCAGAATCCAGATCCTCCTCTTCAGAGGAAAAATCTGTCTCTCTCAAGAGGCTTAGGAGGAGGAGGGACAGCAGCAGGTGCAGCCTGAAAATACTGTGGCAACTTCAATGACACAACAAGTTTAAAAACGCCCCTGAGCCCCGAGTAAAATCTTGCCATTCTTTCTGCAGATCATTAATAACCTGAGGAGAGAAGTATGTTTGGTTTTCTGCTTTTTCTTTGTTGGGATGTCTGCCTGCCACAGTAGATCAAAGCTCTGACAGACAGTTTCCATTAAACAGAGTACCTTCTCTCTTACTAAAACTTGATTAATAACCTTCGGTCCCTCAGAGACAACCAGCAATAGAGTGGGCAGCTACAGTTACCAGATGGTCAGAGGACTCTTCAACAGCACAGATATCCATTTTGGGCTGCACAGCCAAAACCTCTGTCTTAGTCTTCTTACTCTTCTTTGGTAATAGCTGGATATCAGGATGGAAAGTCTTAATTCATATCATGCCATGTGCAAGTTCTTCAAGCCCTTGATTTTCTATGTAGCTCTTTTAGGAAGAAAGGCAGTTGTGGAGGGTCTTAGGAAAAAAGGACTGACAAATAACACATTCTTTGTAGTGATGTCCAGAACCAAGGCAAAGAAGACACTTTCCTTGATGACGTTTTGTGTGGAATTTGCCCACCATAGTTACTTTTCCCTCTCAACTGATATGTACAAAAATTAAGATAAGAAAGGGAAAAGTCCCTGTACTAGTTGTACAACTCACAGACAGAAAATAAAGCAAAGTTCTGCTTTTGGGATGGCTGCAATATAGTTTTGAGGTAATTCATACTTGTTCATGTCTTTATGTACTCTCCAACTTTGAGTTTGGGTCATAAGTTGGGCTTAAAGCATGAGAAGGCACCCACGCTTTGATATGCTTGCTAGACGTACAGCTACGCTCAGCAGGATATCGCACCTGTCAGTAATGCTAACAGTGATCTTGGAAGGACATCAGTAGGTTGCACCTGTTTTGCACTGATCAGAGATTTGGATTTAATTCACAACTTATTTCAAATTTTACAGCAAAAACTTCCAATGATCACTTGTTTAACAAAACAAAATACCTTTACATTGAAAACAAACTTGGCATAAGTAATAGTAAACTTCTCTTCCCTTGAAACTCCCATGTATTGAAAATGCACCTGGCAAACCATTAAACTACAAGAGACCTGCTGGGATTCACAGTCAAATAGTACATAATAAGATCTAATTAGTGGCTATGTGAAGGGTGCAGGAATTCAAAAGACAAATGTGTAACACAGTTGCTAACAGCCTGGGACAGCCCACTGGAGGAAAGTGTCCCTTTTCAGGAGCAGTCCAGGAGTACTGCCTGGTGAAGTGACTTGGTCAGAGTCACACATAAGCAAACAAAGGCTGAAGGAATCGAACCTTGCACTACAGGAAGCAGTTCATTAACAGCGCATAGCATTACTCATCTGCACTATGTGCTAGATAAACTTTTGTAGTCCAAACACAGTGAATTTCACACCTCCATACCTGCAAAAAAGCAAGCTAAAGTAAAATATATTCCTAGTTAAAATATTAACATTAAACTTCCAGACTTGTAACACAAATAGTCACCTCCACTCCACAAAGCACCTCCGTAAAAAATAGAAACAAGTCCGCTTGCTATACAATGACGGGTACCCTCCTGTAGACTTTCGAAAAGGTTAAAAACACTGTCCCAGCAATTCCAAATAATGTGAGATGGTCACGTATACCAAAAAAGAGAATTTATTAATAATAAATAAATAAGTTAATAATTTTATTAATAATAAATAAATAAATAACTATAAATTAATTAATTAATCTATTACCCAAGTGATATAAAAAGCAGTTCATTAGGGGCATAATTTGATTCTGATGAAGTCTTAACACTAATAGACGAAAGTGTGCTCAATCCTGTGTTTGCTGTTTTGTTTTATGGAGTTTTTGATGTTCGTATTAATAAATTCTCTTTTTTGGTATACGTGACCATCTCACATTATTTGGAATTGCTGGGACAGTGTTTTTAACCTTTTCGAAAGTCTACAGGAGGGTACCCTTCATTGTATAGCAAGCGGACTTGTTTCTATTTTTTACGGAAGTGCTTTGTGGAGTGGAGGTGACTATTTGTGTTACTAGTTGTAATGCGAGCGTTACGAGTGATCCCCACATGGAAAGTGAACAATCTCTGTTGAGCCAGATTTTGAGGCTCATACAAACACATTTGCAGAACGATAACAACGGTTTGGTGAGTCCAAATGGAACTAATAATACTATCGATTCTATTCCCTGTGGCCAAGGGAATTCGGAAGCAAGACCCAGGCAAGGAAATGACATCACGGACCCACGACGAAGAACGAGGACATACTTCCAATGGAGGTAACAGTGGAAGGACTGGTGATGGTTTACGTGATGGAATACCTCGGGGAACAACTTCAGGTAGAGGAAGACAAAACCTGGAGGTGTACAATGATATTCGCTTCTCCGACTGGCTTGACAAATCTTTTTGTATGGATCCAGGGGAAGCTGGTAATACATCTAATGACAATTACTGTTATAAGGACAAATGCAAACTGCTGGAATCCGAACTTAATAGGTACAGGAATTTGAGTCCTGATAACTGGTATTTAAAGCAATGCATCGAGCGGAACATTGTTCCAAAAGGGCTTAGGCTCAACAAATATCCTAACAATGTACGTGGTAACGATGAATTGTTTAAAATCATTACTGATATACTAAATGAATGTGGCCTATCTATTTTAAGAGCCATGGTAAAAAGTAATACAACAATTTTATCTGAAAGTAAAATTAGGATTGATAAATTGCATAAAGATATTAGTAATGATGTGTTGTTTACCATAAAAGAATATAAGAATATTTACTGCAATGTACTTCAGGATGTTGACACCAATGTCTCTAAAAATTATAACAGGAAATTATGGAAAATAGAACGCGATATACGAGAATATAGAGAAGGTAGGGCTTATGTGAATGGTGGTATTAATAACAAAGAGAAAATATTTTCAACATCGACCTGAAGACACTACTGATAGGGATTTCAGATATGGAAATCCACCCAGACAAAGGGCACAAATTAAGGAAAACAATATGGGACACACTACTAGTAATGGGAGTCAAACATTCCTAGACATTAGTGGTGGGGTGGAATTATATGACCCTTTAGTGGAAGGAGAGGGCCCCCGGAGGTCCGAGAGAATAAGGAACCAGAACCGTCCATACTCTTATGCAGAGGCCACGGGAAGTTACCATCAGAGGAGACAGGGGGAACTCAGTTCAGGTAATATTAGACATTGAAACTAATCATTCTTTCATAGAAAGGACGTACAATTCACAGAATTTAATTGTACATGGTGGGAACAGTGGAGATGGTTTAGGTGATGGGTTTAATACCCACAAAGTAGTTTTGGATATATCTAATGAATCAGTTGAACAAAGTGGTGTTAATTTGGGAGAAATTCCCAATATGACTATGTGCAAAATACATGTTGAGAATAATTTCAATATATATAATTTTACGGAATTGGAGATAACACCTGGATTTTTTAGCTTATTTACAAAAGGGTTTTCCTTTATTCCTATTAAAAAGCCAAAGGTTGATGAAGTTTTATTAGACATCAAATTATTCACAAGGAAGATGAATTTGAAATGTATGTTTGAAAGCACAGACAAAAAAGGAATTGACCTATTAAAAAGGAGGAGTATTTTTAACCCCCCTCTTCAACAGGATATTTCTAATTTTGAGTCATTCGCCCTGAACACGGTTAGGGAAGGTTATGAGGAGAGAAAAAACATTGTTAAGGAATTTGGTAACCTAACAGCTGAAGAAATTGACATCTTAAGGATGTTACAGGGGAATGACAAAATAAGAATTATGAAACCAGACAAGGGGGGTGGTGTGGTCTTGATGGATCATTGGGATTATATGAAAAGAATGTTAGAGATTCTGGATAATAGTGATAGATACCAGATTGTATCTTGGAATGAGATGAACATTCATTATAGGAAAATTGATCTCATATTGAAAGACAACCTGTTACAAGGACTTATTGACATAGATCTATACAATTTTTTTAGGGTACAGAAACCAACTATCCCTGAGATATTTGGTATCCCTAAAATACACAAACAGGTGAATAATCCCCCACTAAGACCGATAGTGACATCACAATGCTCTAAAACACAAACCCTAGCCATTTACGTAGACACAAAACTGAAAGAATTTTATAAAAATTATCAACATATCCTAATTGATTCATGGGATTTTTTTAGCAAAATTTAATAATATTCAATATTATGAAAATTATCTATTTATTACAGTAGATGTAAAAGACCTGTTTTCAGTTATTCCCCATGAAATTGGTCTGGGCTGGTTTGAACACATGTTGGTTAGCTTCAATTTTTTGAACAATCTAGATTTCAGGCTGGTCTTAGAAAATATTGAATTAGTTTTGAAAAATAATTTTATTTACTTTCAGGGTGATATTTATCACCAAATTGATGGGGTGGCAATGGGATCTGCCTGTGCCCCCATCTACGCTAACATTGTATTGCTTTTTTGGGAATTGGAGTTTGTGTTTAAATCATCCTTTTATGAATATATTGTGAATTATTTCCGATTTTTGGACGACATTTTTATCTTGTGGAAGGGCACGCCTGGACAGATAGATGAATTTATACAATATTTACATACCACAACAACCTTTCTTGAATTTACGTATCAATACAATTCAGATTTTGTTAATTACCTAGATGTAACCATTAGTAAGAATACAAAGGACAAGAAATATAAATCTAGGATTTTTAGGAAAGATTGTTTTTCCAATTCATATGTACATTATGAGAGCGACCATCCCCTGCACATAAAAAGGAACATTACCAAAGGTCAAATGATTAGGGCGTCGAGAATGACCAGTGAAGAACTGGAGTGTAGAGAGGAAATGGAAATTATACAAAATTTATTTAAGGAAAGGGGCTACCCCTTAGGACTAATTAAAAATATGAAGAAAGAGGTCCTAAAAAAACGTAAAACTCAATATGTACCACTCCCAGGTAATAACAATTAGAATAGAGGGATCACTAAACCCAAGGGTGAAAATACATTATGTTTAACCCTTACATACTATAAAGGTATAAGTTGGTTACAACAGGGATTAAATGAGGCTTGGTAGATTTTCTCAAGAATGAATGATAAATCATACATATTTCAACAGCCTCTTAAATTTTGTTATAGGAAGAATCTTAATTTTAAATCGTTTTTTGAGAAGAAAAAGGTAGTATATGAGAAAGGTGGAACACAACAAAAAATAGGTACACACAAATGTGGAAGATGTGGTCAGTGTCCCTTCATCACGGGAGAAAAGGAATTATTCCTGGAGGATAGTGGTATCAGGTTGAAAAGTTACGGTTATTTCACCTGTTATACTAAGGGTGTGGTCTACTTGGCATACTGTAAGGCATGTGGGTCATATTACGTTGGGAAAACAGAAAGACACTTCAGGCAACGGATGTATGAGCACATGAGGGATATAAACAAAAAGAATGAAAATAATGCACTGTTTAAACACACCCTAGCATGCGAAAAAGCAAATATAAAATTTTGGGTACTAGAAGAGGTAAAGAAAGGTGATAGGGGGGTGACTGGGAAACCCTCCTAGAATATAGAGAACTCATATGGCAACTCAGGTTAGACGTATGTGGCCATATGGGGATGAATGACCACCTCTCCATAAAACCAGCATTAAAACTTTTGGCAAACAATCCCAAAAGGGAATAATATATACTCCTGACTATCTGTGTATACTTGGGTCTATATGCATTTATACAAATTGAAGTACATACAATTTTAACATCAATTTTATATCTAATGCATCTAATATATTTATTGTATTTATTATACAGATTTTAATTACATTTTGCATATTTACATATACATAGTTTACTTTTTAATAATCATATATATATTTTTTTAGATAATTAACATAATTTATTTATATATGTAGTAATTGATATTCTACATTTAATATTTTACTGTAAACAAGAGTTTATTTTTGGTGCATCTATTTTGTGTTAATATGCAGAATTTATATTTTTAGCATATTTCACTTATGTATTGATAGTTGTTCACTATGGTCTGGTATACTGTATATTTACAAGCTTAGAATTTGTAGGGATGTATTAAGTTTGTTTTAAACATTTATATACATTTATTTTAATATTTATAAGTAAAGAATTGATGTATTAACATTAATAATATCTTTAGTATACATAGTTTTTAGTGAAAGCATTTTGCACTGGCCAAGATCTATTATACTTTGTTTATTTACTGAGGCATATTTTTAGCTATGTAAACCATCAATTAATTAATTAATCTATTACCCAAGTGATATAAAAAACAGTTCATTAGGGGCATAATTTGATTGTGATGAAGTCTTAACACTAATAGACGAAAGCGCGCTCAATCCTGTGTTTGTTGTTTTGTTTTATGGAGTTTTTGATGTTCGTATTAATAAATTCTCTTTTTTGGTATACGTGACCATCTCACATTATTTGGAATTGCTGGGACAGTGTTTTTAACCTTTTCGAAAGTCTACAGGAGGGTACCCTTCATTGTATAGCAAGCGGACTTGTTTCTATTAAACTTCCAGACTTCATGCTTTCTAATTTATTCACAGCTAAATAATAAACACACTGTCGACATTCAACAAAAGAAGGTTCATATCAAAGAACTACAAAATGCAACCTATTGCACTCCTGTGCTCTCTCCAACTATTAGCTCAAGACAGACAACACCCAGAGTCAAGAACATATTTTAAATATTGGCCTTATATACTTAGAAAGTTACTAGTATAGCAGGTTTTGCATTAGTAAGCATTTTCTGGAGGGTCTGAAGTCCTAGGCTCACATAACTGCCATTATTTAGTGACTACACTCAATGACACTTAAGAATTTAACTCTCTGCATGCAGGCATGGAGATATGCACAAAAACACACATTTACAGCCACTTGCAAACTGTACATTTCATACATTGCTTGAGATCAACTGAATTAATAAATTTGTAAACAACAGCCCAGAAATGTACCACAGCTCACTGCTCTCAGAACCATACCCTGTCAACTTCTTAGCTCAGGAATCAAAAACAAAGATAAAATAAGATAAATACTTAAAACATATTGCTGATATACTTCGACAGCTGTTAGAAATAAGTTTGCATTAGTAAGCATTTTCTGAAAGATAATGATCTGAAACTCACGGGTTCCTATCGCGTGATCGAAAATTGTAAACAGTGAACGCGTATCGAGCAAACCTGATTGGTCGAAACATTGAAATGTTGCTCGTGTAACACAGAAATCGCCGTAGGGAATATTTTCCCTTTACTTCAATGCAGTGCGATCTCGGAGTAGGAATATTTAAGTAGTAGGGGTGTGGGGGCACAGCCCCCCACATGGGGGGTACAGGGGGGCTTGCCCCCCTGCCTACAGCATTTAGGTAAGTATAGTTTTTTATTTATTTTTTTTTATTATATTTTCGAAATTTCAAACATCGCTGATATGGTGTTGACCATATGGTATTCGATATCTGAAACTTTCAAAAATATAATAAAGACCCGAAACTCACATGCTTGTCATTATTTAGTGATGACAATCTGCAATAGTTTGCCAGAAAACCACACATTTTACAAGGAACAGACCAGAACACCTTTCAATTTCTTTGCTCAAGAATTATGGACAAAGACAAAAATAATGGGGGGACAAAAGTGACACATTTTAATTATTTTATGTACGACACATTTTAATTATTTTATGTATTTGTTAATGAGGCAAATGAAATGTACAAGGCGTCCCTTTGCAAGAGTAGCCAGGAGCACTGGTTTAAATGACTTGCTCAATGTCATACAGTAAGCAAATGGAGGTGAAAGTATTCACATCCAATGGGTTTGACTTCCTGAAGTAGTTTGTTAATATCTCAGAAAGAACAGTCGTGTAAAATCTTACCATAACCATAAATGTCCTTCTCCTCCATGTTGCAGTATTCTTACTGTGGGATTTCTTGCCTCAGGCAACCCAAAGTCTGCTCCTATACAAAAGCTTAACTCTGGTTGCTGCAGGTGGATTGGATGTCACATGTAGGGCCATAAACCAGGGACCTTAAATGTGATGTCTGCATGCACAGACCTCAGAACTTGAAGGCCAATAGCAAGTCTTAAAAGAGAGAAATAAGTGATTGTCAGCTAGAAGTGTCAACTGTCATATGCTGGCTAGTTGCTCTTGAAGGGTAGAGCTTCCTAATAGCTAGGAGCTAGGTTAGTAGTCCACACATAATGCAGGGGGAAGGTGGGAGGGATGGAATACTGCAACATGGAGGAAAAGGACATACATGGTTATGGTATGATTTTACACAACTATCGTATGTCCTTCTAATCCTATGTTGCAGTATTCTTACTGTGGAAGAGTATAACAGCTAGTTAGAGGGAAGGGTGCAGTAGAAGTGGAAGATTCCAGGAAGCCCTGCAGGATTGCTCTAGCAAACAGCAAAGCCTGCCCGGGCTCTGGAGACTTGATCTTGTTTGTAGTGTTTGGTGAAGGTGTGGATAGTGGGCCATGTGCCAGCTTCTAAAATGGAAGCTGTGTCCAGTCCTTTGAGGAAGGCTTTGAAAGTAGCCATACCTCTGGTGGAATGAGCGTTCAACCCCATGGGGTAAAGGTTTATCATGGTGTGAGTAGCAGAATGCAATGGATTTTCTGATCCAACCTGAAATGGTTTGCTTGGAAACTGCCTTGCCTATAGCCCTGGGGTGGAAGAAGACAAAAAGTTGATCAGATTTTCTGAAGGGCTTAGTTTTGTCTAGGTAAAACCTAAGCTGTCTGTGAACATCCAGGGAATGGGGAATCCCTCTCACTCTCGTTAGCTGGAGAGGGGAAGAAGGTAGGCAGGTGAATATTCTGATTTAAGGACAGCTCATTTACCACTTTAGGCATGAAGAAGGGGTTAGTGTGTAAGGTCACACTGTCCTTGTGCAAAACAGTGTAGGGGCAGGCCATGAGAGCCTGTAACTCTGACACTCTCCTAGCAGAACTGACGGCCACCAATAGTACAGTTTTCCATGTACATTGCTGTAAAGTAGCATTGCTAGCCGGTTCAAATGGGCCAAGTGTTAGTTTTTCCAGGACAAAGTTTAGGTCCCAGGGTGGTGGGATGGGTTTTCTAGGTGGTCTGATGTGTAAGGTCCCTCTCAGGAAACATTTAACATCTAGCCTGTATAATAAAGGGGCGTCTAGAGGCAGGCAGGCAGATATGGCTAAAAGATGTACTTTCACTGAGGAGTAACAAAGGCCATCCTTAACGTGTTCACACACCTATACAAGGGCTAGGAAAGGGTCAGCCTGGCTGGGATCCCTGTCCTTACGCAGACACCATTTTGAGAATCTCTCCCATTTTGATAAGTATGATTTTCTAGTAGCAGGTTTCCTGGCCTTCCTCAGGACTGTAAGCAAGTGGTGTCTAAAAGGGATTAGAAGTTTACCACCCAGAGTGCTAGTACTAACATCTGTAGGGGAGGATGGATTACGGTCCATCTTGTGGGGTAACTTGTGGTGATTGCTCTTTGCTGAGTGAAGTAGCAGGAAACAGTGCTGCCTTGGCCATTAGGGGGTCACCAACATAATTTTTAGTTTGTCCTTCCCGATTTTCAGTAGGACCTTTTGGATTACAGGGAAGGGGTAAAAGCGTAAAGGAACACTCCCCTTCCAAGAAATGCTGAAGACATCTACTCTCCAGGCTAGTGGGGAGTGATCCTTGGTGCAGAAATCGATCAATTCTCTGCTCTGGGGGAGGTAAACAGATCCACTTGAGGAATGCCCCACCAGTGGACAATGTCTACAAATGTTTCCCTGTTCAGCATCCACTCGTGCTGTAGAGAAGATGTTCTGCTGAGAAGATCTGCCTGTTTGTTGTCCTGAGAGGGAATGTATGCGGCCTGCAGAGACAGGTTGTGCCTGGAGGCAAGGTCCCAGATTTGTATCGTTATTCTGCAAAGGAGGCAGGCTTTGGTTCATCCTTGTTTGTTGAGGTACCAAATGACTGTGGTGTTGTCTGTGAATATTAGAAGGGGACTCAGATGGAGGGTAGGAAGAAAAGCCTCCAGGGCTAGGAGAACTGCAGTCATCTCTCCTTGACATTGATATGCTTCTTTTGAAGGGCAAGATTCCAAGTTTCCTGAACCTTGAAATCCTTGCAGGTGGCTTCCCACCCTTCTGATGCATCTGTGAAAATGAACTGGTTTGGGGAGGGCATTTGGAGAGGCAATCCCGGGTTGTGACGGATTTGTTGAATCCACTACTTTAGCTCTGACTTCAGGCAGGGCAGAAAGGGGATTTGCTTCTCTAAAATGTGTAGGTGTTGTGACCACTGTTCTTGAGGTACCACTGGAACTTCCGCATGTGCATTGTTGCCAAGGGAAGCATGGGAATGGTGGCTGCCATAAGCCCCAGGAGTTGCAGGAATTGTCCTGCAGAAATCTGGGATTCCAGTAAAAGGTTTTGAAAGTGAGTGGAGCGGGAGTAGACCTTTTCCTGTGGAAGAAAGACCTGTATTAGAATTGTCCCGATTCTGTATCCCCATCAATACTTCATCTTGCTGAGGGAGCAGAGAGAATTTGTTTATATTGAGGGTGAAAGCCCAGGTTTTGAAGAAGGGTGGTGGTAAACCTGAGGTGGTCTCTGAGATGGGTTTCTGTCTCTGCTAGAAGGAGAATGACGTCTAGGTAGGGGTAGAGTTGGATACCTTGGGTCTTGCAGTAAGCAATGGCTGGGGATAGGCATTTTGTGAATACTCTGGGTGCTGTAGACAAACCAAAGGGCAAGGCTGTAAACTGAAAATGAGAGCAGGGTCCAGAAAACTGTAAAATGTTTCTGTTGGAGCGTTTTATGGGGATATGCAGATAACACTCCTTTAGATTCAGAGTGGCTATGAAGGGCTGGTCTGGGATAAGAGGGAGTAGAGTTGGGAGGGAGTGCATTTTGAAAGAAGGAACTTCTAGAAATTAGTTCAGGAAAGAAAGATCCAGTATAGGTCTCCAAGGTCCATGCTTTTTGGGGACCAGAGTCTTGAGTAAAATCCTTTTCCTTCCTGCCCTGGAGGAACAGGTTCTATTGTTCCTAGTTTTTGGAGATATTGAAGGATTTGTAGCAGGTGGTGGATTTGTTTTTTCTGGGGGAAAGGGAATAGGCTTTGGGATGGGCTTTTCCCTCCAGGAAAGGAAGTATCCATTTTGAGTGATACTCCGTATCCATTGGTCTGAAGTGATGGCTTTCCAAATAGGTAAACAGTGGGATAGGAAAGCTGACAAGGGCAGATGGGCAAGGCAGTCACGCATTGCTGGGTGCATTTATGTCCTGAAAGGACTGTCTAGGACTTTGTTGAGAGGTGACAGGTCTGGAGAATGCTTGTCTTCTGGTAACCCTCCTGTGCCTGGTGGATGGGGGTGGTGGCAGAGGAGATGGTTCTCCAGACAAATGAGGTTTTAGCAGGGTAGTTCCTGTAATACTTTGGAATAGGGGACACAAGCAAATGCTTGATGTCCTGCAGTTCTCTGCTTTTCTCCTGCAGGTTTTTAAAAAGTTCTGCAGACAAACAAACAAAAGGTCATCTAAGGGGGCATCCATAATCTTAGTTTTAATGTCTTCTGGAAGAGGTTGTAGGCACAGCCAAGAATATCTGCGAAGGATGGAAGCAGAAGCTGCTGGCCTCGCAGAGGCCTCTGCAGTGTCATAACTGCACCTAACTGAATGTCTAGCTACCTGTGAAGCCATATACAATTTAGATGCTATGTCTGATTTAGTAGGGCAGTCAGGTGTGGTAGCCAGGAGATTAGTTGCTTGTGAGACAAGGTCTGGTGCATATTTAACCATATGTGTCTGGTAATTTATAGCACGAAAGGCCAGGATGGAAGAGGTGTGCACTTTTTTACCAATCCTGTCCATGCTTTTGCTGTCTTTATCAGTAGGCAAAAGAGATGCAGAGGGAAGAAGTCTGGATTGCTTGTCTGGGGAGACAGCAAAAACTGCAGGGTCTGCCAAGGGGAGTTTAACTAAGAATATTTGCTCATCAGTAACCTTATAAAACCTGTCTGGTCTTTTAGGTGCAGATGGTTGAGAGTCTGGATTTTTGGATGCAGAGGTAAAAGCATCCAGACTGGCAGGTAAGACTGGTGGGATGGCCGATGGGGAGGGAAGACTCACTTGAAGGAGTTCAAAATACCTCCTCTGGGTGTCAGTCATCTGGGTAGTGTCCCAATTAAAGTACTCTTTCATCTTAGTTATGGTTTCAACAAAGGTAATGTCTTTTGGTGGAGAATCCCCTTCAAATGACTCCTCATCTGGTGAATAATATTCTAATGGAGAGGCAATCTGGGATGCATAAGAAATGGACTCTTCAGAAGAAGAGTAGTAAGGTTCTAGTCCCTCCTCTCTTGGGTAGTCTGCAAGTGGAGAGAAATATCAGAGGCATGCCTAGGGCTGAGCTCAGGTATAGTGGAGGTAGTACAGCCTGTGGGCCCGAGGGCCATAAAGGCCTGCATCATTGAGTTAGTGAAAGATTGCCAGTCTGGGACTCCTTCAGGGCTAGGAGTCAAATGTTTAGTTTTCTGTTTTCATTTAGTAGGCATTGGTTTGGGCTAAGAGAAGACCTAGGCTCAGAAGCTTGAGTGTCAGGAATAGGAATCTCTGAAAGTCATCCGACTGTTTCTGGTTTCCCCTCAACGTCGGTAGGAATGGACATCTGGGCTATCTCCGTGGATGTGCAGGCCATAACTTCTGAAGTGGCCTCCTTGGTGGTAGCCATTGAAGTAGTCAGTTCTGTCAGACATCTCTAAACTCCTAAATCAGAAGCAGGTGGGACATCCAATGGCAGAGAGGCAATGGAAGTAGGTCTGGAAACTTTCGCTTTTTCTGCGGTGGTTCAGTTGGAGTGGCCAATATGGGGTCCATTCTAATCGCAAGCTTTTTGAGAGATTGGTTCTCTAAATATAAATTTGGTGCTGCCAGACAGTCTTCAGTACAAAGGATTGGCAAATGGAACAAGCAGTATGATAGTGTTCCTTCCCAAGACAAAAGACGCAATGGTCGTGGGTATCCTTATGCGGTATCGGACGCCTGCAACATCATTTGTCCTTCTTAGCGGACATTGGCTAATATTAAATACAGCTAACCAAGCTCAAGCAAAAAGAACAAAATTTCCCCAATTGGGTACTTAGCTTTTAGAAGTCTTCGAGAGTAGCAGCGAAGCGAACAATGTGACGTCGTCTACGGCTGAAATGTTCTGAGGTCTGTGCGTGCAGATGTCACATGTAAGGTCCCTAGGTTTATGTCCCTACATGTGATGTCCCATGCACCTGCAGCAACCAGGCTTAAGCTTTTGTATAGGAGCCAATGTTGGGTCACCTGAGGTGGGAAATCCCACAGTAAGAATACTGCAACATAGGAATAGAAGGACATCCTTAAGTGCCAGACATCTTCGGATCAATTAAATGTTAACAGAAAGTACAGTTGTGTACACTTACCATAAATGTAGATGTTCGAGATTATTCACTATAGCAGTCATCACATTTGGGTTATCTGCCTGCAGGTAGCCCTCAGCTGGCTTGAATACCAGAGTCTTTGGATTTCTGCATCGGATGCTGTCTCCTCTTCCATGACATCAGGTTGTCAGGGGTATAAAACATGCAGCCGACGTCATTACATCAGTTTTTCTTGCCCCAAATGTCAGGCTCCCCCACAATGGGAAGCAATTAAATGGTATATTGAACCCCCATCAAAAAGCAAATTCACCGGAAAAAAAAATATACCAACCAGAAGGAGAGGTAGAGCCTAGAGAAGTCAGGGGGCTGGAGGGAGGGTAACTAGGACTGCAACAGTGAATACACTCAAACATCTACATTTATGGTAAGTGTACACAACTGTACTATGTTCTTTGTGTTTCACTGTTGCAGTCATCACATTTGGGTTGATTCCTAAAGCTAAGGAAGGGGGGAGGAAGTTAAAGAGCATTAGGGCCAGCTATTAATCCCTGCAAGACTGCAGTGGCAAAACCAGCTCTGGATTTAGAAAAGATAGGCAAGTGGTAATGCTTGGTGAAGGTATGTACAGAGCTCCAGGTGGTAGCTTCTAGGATGTCCCTGGTAGGGACCCCTCTGAGAAATGCTGCAGAGGTAGATGCAGCCCTGGTGGAATGTGATCTTATCCCCTGTGGGGTAGGTTTTCCATGGCGTTTGTAGCAGAAATGAATGCAATGGGCAATCCATTTTGAAATGGTCTGCTTTGAAATGGCCTTCCCCTCTGCGCCTACATCAAAGCTAACTAGCAGCTGCTCACATTTTCTGATAGGCTTAGTCCTGTCCAAACAGAATCTAGGTTATCTGTGCATGTCCAGAGAGTGCAGTATTTGTTCCCCTTTGTTTTGTGGATTAGGGAAAAAGGTAGGCAAATGAATGGACTGATTTAGGGCCACAGAAGATATCACCTTGGGCATAAAAGAAGGATTAGTCCTGAGGGAAACCCTGTCTGCATGGAAAATAATGAAGGGTTCCACTGCCATGAGGGCCTGTAATTCGGACACTCTTCTTGCTGAAGTGATGGCTAGCAGGAAAGCTGTTTTCCAAGAAAGGAATTTCAACTCTGCTGTAGCAGCTGGTTCAAAGGGGTGGAGAGTGAGCTTTTCCAATACAAAGTTAAGGTCCCAGGCTGGAGTAGGAGCTCTCCTGGGGGATCTTACATTTTTGGCCCCTCTAAGGAATTGCTTTAGCAAGGGGTGAGAGAAGAGGGGTGGCTCAGTATTATAATGAGCTGAAATGGCAGAGGCATGAATTTTAATTGACGAGAAGGATAGGCCCCTGTGGAGCATTTCTGTTCAGTAATGTAGAATATGAGGTAAGCTGGGCACCGTTGTGCCCATCCCCTGGGCCAGGCTCCAGGAGCAGTATCTTTTCCACTTTTCAGCATAGGATTTTCTAGTACTAGGCCTCCTTGCCTCCAGAATGACATCCAGTACCTGCTTACTGACGGCTGCTAAGGGAGAGCTCAAGGAATAAGCCAGGCTGCAAGGTTCAGGGTTTGAAGCTGAGGGTGCAGAATCTGGCCTTTCTGCTGGGACAGCAGGGAAGGGATCTGTGGCAGGTGCCATGGTTGTAGTAGTGTCATACCGTGCAAGAGGGGGTACACCAGTGCTGGTGTGGTCAGTCTGGTGCAATCAGTATTGTCCTTGGCTTGTCCCGTTTGATCTTTAGTAGTACCTTCTAGAGGAGAGGCAGAGGGGGAAGGCATGAACTGAGAGGCTTTCCCAGGTAAAGGACAGGGCAACCACAACCACTTTCCAAGCTTGGCATTGAGGAGTTTTGTGAAGAATTTGTGAAATTGGTAGTTCTGAGGGGAGCCAAACAGGTCTACCTCTCGCATCCCCCATCTGTTCCGCAAGAGGTTGAATATTTTGGGTTCTAGTTTCCATTTGTGTGGGTCCATGAGATTTCTGCTTATGTCTGCCAGTGAATTTGGTTTGCCTGGCAGGAACTGAGCTTGCAGGTGTACTTGGTAGCTCAAGGCTGTGTTTCACAGAGCCATGGCTAGTCTGCAGAGAGGGTACGGAGTGGGTTCCCCCCTGCTTGTTTATGTACCACATAACTGTGGTGTTGTCTGTCTTTACCAATAGTTGTCCTGGAAGAATACGGTCTTTGAAGGCTGTCAGAGCATTCTGTACAGCTAACATTTCTTTTTGATTGATATGCAGGTGCATCTGTCTCGGGGTCCATTTGCTCTGAATGCACTGCCCTGCCCTGCCATGTGAACCCTCCATGCATAGTCTGATGCATCTGCTGTTAGGGTTTGGGCGGCAGGGGGTAGAGTGAAAGGGAGTCCCTTGTTGTGGTAGCAAGCCTCTGCTCACCAAAGGAACTCTGTCTTGATACAAGAAATGATGGAAATCATTGTTTCCAGGTCCTGAGAATGTTGACACCATAGGCCTTTTAGATACCATTGGAGTTTCCTCATATGCAGTCTCATATACGGAATTAGTAAAATGCAAGAGGCCATGAACCCCAGGGCTTGCAGTATTTTCCTTGCAGATAGCTGGGGTTTTGTGGCCAACAGTTTGAAGTAGATTGTCAAACAAACTTTATTCTCCGGAGTGAGGAATGCCATCTGGGAAGTTGTGTTCAAGCTTGCTCCCAGGAATACAATCTGTTGGCAGGGTACTAGGTGAGATTTCTTTTCGGTGATGGTGTACCCCAGTAAGGTTAGAAGTTTCTTTACGAATGCCCTGTGTTGTAATAGCAAGTCCTGGCTTTCTGCCTGAACCAGACACTCATCCAAGTATGGGTAAATTTGAATATTTCTCTGCCTGCAAAATACAATGGCTGGAGCTAGATACTTTGTGAATACCCTAGGCACAGTAGATAAGCCAAAGGAAAGTGCAAAGAACTGATGGTGCATGAAGCCTGCCCTGAAGCGTAGGTATTTCCTGCAAGATTCCCTTATTGGGATGTGCAGGTAAGCTTGCTTCAAGTCTAGTGTTGCCAGCCAGGCATCCTTGGCTAGCATGGGAAGAAGCTGTTGCAGAGTTAGCATTTTGAATTTTGGAACTACCAGAAAAGTGTTGAGAATAGAGTGGTCCAGGATAGGATGCCAGGAGTTGTCTTTTCTGGGTACCAGAAAAAGTCTTGAATAAAAACCTTGTCCCCTTTGTTCTGCTGGGACAGGTGGAATAGCCCTGATATTGAGAAGACAGATTACCTGCTGTTGGGTCTCCGCCCATTGATTTGGGGGTAGGTCTTGCCAACCATTTGGGGTTGGTAGGGTGTGGAAGTGGAATCTTTATTCTTGGGAAACTATGTTCAAAACCCATTTGTCATGGGTAATGAGTTCCCAGTTTTTTGCATGCATGGCGAGCTTTCATCCTAAGGGAGCAGGTAGTACCAGCAGGGCTTGGAAAGGTTAAGGTTAAGTCATTGTGCCATTTTTCCGTAGGGGTTGGCTTACTACTCCCTTCTTTGGAGGTGGGAGCCACCCACTTCTTACGTCTGTGCGTAGCCTGAGACTGTAGCTTAGGTGGTCTGCTGTTCCTGGGTTTGGACTGAAAAGGTCTAGAAGGGAATGGAAAGGACCAGTTCTTTGAAGGCCAATGACTACTGAATCTGGGAGGCTGTACCTGTAGGAAATCTTTAATAGTTTGCAAAGATTTAGCTTTTTCCTCCATCCTTTTGAGGACTTCTTCTGCTTTGTTGCCAAAACGGCGGTCTTGGTTTAAGGGGGGCATCCAGTAATTTAGCTTTTACATGATCTGGCAAGTTTTGTTCCTTAAGCCAAGCATGCCTTCTAAGTATAGACCCAGTGACAGCAGCCCTGGAAGAGATGCTTCTAAAGCATCAAAACCACATTGCAAAGTAGGTTTACCAACTTGTTCTGCAGAATGCATTAAATCCTGTAATTCTTTGTGTTCAGTACAGTCAGGAATCAACATCATTTTCTGTTTAAGTAGCCCCATAACATGCTGCTGATGCTTTAACTTATGAAACTGGCAATTTAAAGCCCTAATGGCCAAAGTAGCAGAAGTGTATACCTCCTTATCCTATTTGTCTAAGGCTCTAGAATCTCTGTCAGAAGGGGTAGGATTTTTGGCAGCAGTAGCCTTAATGCCTTTTGGTCCTTGGGAAATGGTCTCTGGATCTGCAGAGGGATTCTTAAAGAGGAACTTGTGAGAGTCAGGTACTCGAACACCTGTCAGGTTTTCTGGGAGCTGGAGGTAAAGTGTCTGGGAAAAGGCTAGAGTCCAGTAAGGCATCATCTACAATGTCCAGAACAGGAGGGATAGCTAAAGGCCTGTGTTGAAGTAGGAGTAAGAATTCCCTAAGCCTCTTTTTGGAGTCAGAGTAATCCTAGCTTTCCCAGCGGAAATGCTCCCTAAAAGTGTGTGCAAGGTTTCACCAAAGGAAAAGTCTTCTGGAGGGGAAGCAGAGGGAATGGAATCCGAATCCTCATAAGTAGATGAGGACAAATTCTGGTAATCAGAAGGAGCAGAAATAGCAGATTCCTGGTCAGAAGAATCAGAAAATCAGTTCTAGGTCTCAGAGGGGGAAGGCTGGCTTCCCCTAATTAAGGTAATAAGGTCTTCAGCCACTCTAAGTATTTTTTTTTTAGGCATATGGGCCTGAGCCTGCAGTTTGGTCATTGGTTTTCTAGGCATGGTGCGAGTTTTAGGCCTGGATGAAAATGATGGCTTCAGTTTAAAATGCAAGTCTGTAGGCCTGAATACACCCTCAGAAGCTGGTGCCTGCACAGCGGCTCTGGACCCATCCAAGGTAGGGACATCTGCAGGTTCCATAGTTGAAGAAGCATCTTGAATCATACCGGACTCTGAATGGGTTTCAGTTGAGTCCTGCTAATCTGAAGTAGCGGGTATCAGGGGCTGCAAAAGTGCCTCACTGAGTATCGGCGGACTGGCAATTAGCTTAATGGAAGCATTGTCGGCGGTTTTGGACCTATGCGTTCTCTGTCTTTATACTTACGTTTTTTTTCAGAAGATCGATAGTCGGTTGGCTTAACGAAGCCATTTCGGAGTACTGAGACAGAGTACGAAAGTAATTGGCTGCAAAGATAGTCCGATGAATAGTTCGGGGGTTGAACAAGGCACAAAACTGACAACGAGAGATGTCGTGGTCTGGGCCTTAACAGGGGATGCAGTACGAATGAAAATTTCTATGAGGTATTTGCTTTCCACAGGTAAGACAATTGTTAACTTTTACTGACATCAGTTGGAGCAAGAAAAAGAATCCCCATCAGGGTAATTATCTTTTTTGAAGTCTTCGGATCTGAAACTCGAAAATGAAAATTTCAGGAGTCGGCCCGACTGGCACTTGCGAACTGCTTCTGCTTCTGGCACCACACAGCAAGAAAGACTGATGTAATGGCATCGGCTGCATATTTTATACAACTGACATCATGCAAGAGGAGACAGCATCCGACGCAGAAATATGAAGACTCTGGTATTCAGGCCGGCTGAGGGCTACCTACAGGCAGATAACCCAAATGTGATGACTGCAACAGTGAAACATGTAGATCAAGTAAAGCATGGACATGTACTTACTGAACAACAAAAACTACAAAACTATAACGAATGCTATTATTGGGTAACAGGGATTCTCAGTGATTTATCAGAAAAAAAAGTTATTGACCGTTAGTGCACAAACATGAGGAAAAGCACTGATATACAGCAACACTGGAAACAGATAAGAGGCAGACCAGTTTAACTCATTTAAAAGGTTAATAGGACACCAGGTTTTGTATCATGCATTTTCCAGACAAAAAAGTAAGAAACCCTAATGACAGCATTCACAGACTGTAAACCATAGAGTCTTTTAGTCTACAGTAAGTAAACAACTGGCAGTTAGTGCAAAGGATTAACACTTTAAACTCTTTATGAGATGCTTTCTGTAGTAAAGGGTTTGATTCTTTCTACCTCCATTTGCCAACTGTGCTACTGAGCAAATCACTTAACCAAACAGTGCTGCTACAGGCAGCAAATAAAAAATTAGCGCAAAAAACAATATTTTTAGAAAGTAGTTTGCACAAGTGAAGTGTTTTTACACTGCCAATTCAAATTTTATTCTTTTATAAATCATTCTTGTAGTCAAGCAGCAGGTATCACTCCTTAAGGAATGTTTTGATTACATCTCAAAAACATAAGTCAAAATTGGCGTGCATGCATGTGCGCGCGCACGCACATACACAAAGGTTTGCAGCGGACCGAAAAACACAGGTGAATTCACAATCCATTGGAATAGCTTGGCTGAGCTTCACAGAATGACTATGCTTTTTTCCACTGTTACTACAATTTCACATTGGCTGCTACTATACTGAGCAGAGATGACCTCCTGATTTACATCCTGGCTGTTGGCTCTCAAATTTGGTATCAGATTCATGGATCAAGGGCAACACAATTTTTATTTTTTAGAGACTTTTTTTTAAACTTCGAGGACTAGGGTACTCACCTGGGTACAGGGAGGGAGGTATGACAAGTGGCCACATGTACACTAGTGTAGCACCACCACTGGCTTTTCCTCTTCTTCAGTGACTGTGTCCATGCCAGACTGCACACTTGACATACCTATTTTTTTCCCCAACCGGCAGCCCTCTTCTGGTGGCCAGTTTCAATGTCTTATAAAGTTCATAGCCAGCTGCAGTGAACTTAAAACAATTTACACATTGTGTGTGAAGCTGTCACCTGCAATCATGCAACAAGCAGAAGAGTCAAAGCATGCCAATATCGGACTTCAATAACAGGTACAAGACAAAAGTGAGTGCCTTCTGATAAGATATGAATTTTGGGCATAGTGCAGAAATAAGTACTGCTGAGAAAATTTCACTGATGAAGAGACTGATATAAGATTCCCATATATTATATAATATACTACAGCTGGATGAGGGCAAAATGTTCACACTGCCTACTTTGACCTGGCCAAGGCATTTAGCACAATGCCAAACTTGGGCATCATTGACAAACTCAAGAGGTTAGGTACAAACCCTTGTCATCCGGTGGATAGCCAAATGGCTCACAGACAGGACCCAGGAAGTTAGAATTGGGGAGGCCACATTTACAAAGAGGCCAGTTACAAGTGGTGTCCCTCAGGGATTGGTCCTGGCACTGCTCCTTTTTGGCATTTACTTCTCTGAAGTCAAGATCAATGTCAATGGCCTCTTTGCAGGTGACTGTACATTAGGAGCTGTCACTGAATCCAACACTGACACAAATGTTCCCCAGGAAGGGCTGAAACAGAAACAACTGGTGCCAGAACCATGAACTAAAACTAAATACTAAGAAATGCACAATAGTATCCCTTCTAGAAGTCATCCACCCCTGGTAACTACTACATTGATAACATACTCTTAAGAGTGAGCCAGTAGTCAGGGACTTGGGGACCCACAGATAGCATTCTAGCCTTTAACCATCATGTGTCTACAATTGTGAAAACATCATTCTATGCTGTGCAACTTAAACAAATCTATTGCATCTAGGTCCAAGGAATTCATTGTTCCACTGTACTCGACAGTCATCAAAACTATCATTGAGTGCAGTGCCCCCTTTGGTATGTACCTAATCAGGCATATCCAACAAGTGGAATGTCCACAGAGATTCCTCACAAAAAGAAAGTAATATGTCCTAAGCAGACCGCCTCAAGGCCTGTCTCCTACAGGCTATTGAGGGGAGATCCAAGCATGGCATACAAGGCATTGTCAGACTCCAGTCTGATGGGCCTCCTGCATATCGGCAAAACAAACAGCACCAGAATTACCCTTTCTAAAAGTTTAAAACTTGCTTGCAATATAAATAGGACTTGCTGGAGAGACAAGTATGTATCCCATAGACTACTCCATATCTGGAACAGGCTCCCCCCATCCATGTGAAGGACAGTTCCTCCCTAACCCAATTCAATTGTAAAGAATAGTTGTGTAAAATCTTACCATAACCATAGATGTCCTTTTCTTCCATTGTGCAGTATTCCAAACCCTTGGGTTATCCTCCGCTAGCTACCCGAATGTCTGGCCAGTATACAAAAGCTTCTAGTCACTGTTAGTAAGTGGGATGTCTGACATTGGCCAAGGGAGTGTGGACCATAAAAGTGACATCTGCACATACCTTTCCTCAGAACTGAATGCCCCAGTCAGACCCAAGTCCCAGGACAGCTGGACAAGTCTTGTGTCAGCCAAGAAGTGATAATTTTAACTGAAAAAAGGGGCAGGAAGGAGGGAATGAATACTGCAACATGGAAGAGAAGAACCTCTATGGTTATGGCAAGATTTTACAAAACTATTCTATGTCCTTCTATTCTCATGTTTCAGCATTCCAAACCCTTGAGTGAGTGTCAAAGCTCAAATAGAAGAGGAGGGGGTGGCATGGAACTGTTTTCTATGAAACAGTGCAGGATTGCCCTAAACCTGGAGATATGAACCAGAAAGTAGTGCTTAGTGAAGGTATGGATGGATGTCCACGTAGCTGCCTCTAGAATGGAAGCAGTATCCAAGTCCATTAAAGAAGGCTCCAGATGAAGCCATGGCTCTAGTGGAGTGGGCCTTAATTTTTGAATTTAGATGTTTTCCATGGTAAGTGTAGGAAAATGATATAGCCCTGGAAATCCAGGCAGACATTGTCTGATTTGTTACCACTTTTTCCAGAGCCGTGGGGTGGAAGAAGACAAACTGATCTCATTTCCTAATGGACTTGGTCTTGTCATGATAAAATCTAAGCTGTTTATGAGCATGACTCTCACTGTCATTCTGGGGATGTGGAGAAAAGGTGGGCAGGTGAATACCTTGGTTTAAAGACAGTTCATTGACCACTTTAGGCATGAAGGAGGGACTGGTCATCAGGGTCACTCTATCCTTGTGGAAGAAGAGAAAGGGAGGAGTTGCCATGAGCGCCTGAAGCAATAACACTCTTCTGGCTCATGTCAGGGCCATGAGGAGTACAGTCTTTCAAGTACATTGTTTCACAGATGCTTTGGATGCTGGTTCAAAGGGAGCAACCATAATCTTCTCTAAAACGTAGTTTGGGTCCCATGGAGATGGAAAGTACAGTTGTGTACCTACCATAAATGTAGATGTTCGAGTGGATTCACTGTTGCAGTCATTACAATTGGGTTATCCTGCTGGCAGGCTACCCGCAGTCGGCCTGAATTCCAAAGTCCTGGTCCGGCATTGGTTACTGTCCCCTCCTCCCTGACGTCAGTGCGCCAGGGGTATAAAAGATGCAGCCGACGCCATTTTCTTCAGTTTTTCTTGCCCCAGATGTCAGGTGCCCCCAAAGGGGTAGGCTAATTTATGCCAATAAATATGCCATGCAGTAAAGTAAACTCTCCCTTCATCTACAAGCAAATACACCACATAGGTTGCATAGAATAGAGAAGTACAGATAAGTCCCAGCAAAGGAAAGGGGGATGGTGGGTAACCTGGACTGCAACAGTGAATACACTCTAACATCTACATTTATGGTAGGTACACAACTGTACTATGTTCATAGTGTTTCACTGTTGCAGTCATTACAATTGGATTGAATCCCAAAGCTATGGTTGGGTGGCTGGGGCTAAATAGGATTAGGAGAAGCTATGAGGCCCTGCAGAACTGCAGTGGCAAAGCCTGCTCTAGATTTAGAGTAGAGAGGTAAGTGATAGTGCTTTGTAAAAGTGTGTACTGAATTCCAAGTTGCAGCCTCTAAGAAGTCTTTGGTTGGTACTCCTCTGAGGAAGGCTGCTGAAGTGGCTGCTGCTCTGGTTGAATGTGGCCTAATGCCCTTAGGCACTGATTTGCCATGCTGTGACTAGCAGAAACGAATGCAGTGGCCTATCCATTTTGAAATAGTCTGCTTTGAGATAGCCTTTCCTTGTGATCCTGGAGCATATACCACTAGAAGTTGTTCAGTTTTTCTGAAAGCTTTGGTTCTGTCCAAGTAAAAGCGTAGTTGCCTGTGAATGTCCAAAGAATGCAGAGTCTCTCAACCTTATTCTGTGGGTTTGGATAAAAGGTAGGCAAATTAATTGTTTGATTCAGGGCCACACTGGACACTACCTTAGGCATAAATGTCGGGTTTGTCCTCAGAGAAAACCTGTCCTGATGGAAAATGATAAAGGGTTCCACAGCCATGAGTGCCTGTAACTCTGAGACTCGTCTTGCAGAGGTTACTGCTAGGAGCAAAGCTGTTTTCCAAGATAAGAATTTTATATCAGCTGTAGAGGCTGGTTCAAAAGGAGGCAGTGTGAGTTTTTCCAAGACATAATTTAGGTCCCATGCAGGTATTGGTGCTCTCCTTGGGGGTCTTATGGATGAGAGAATAGAGGTGGTTCTGTATTGTAGTGAGCTGAAATGGCAGAGGCATGAATCTTAATTGAGGAAAAGGATAGGCCTTTGTCCAACATCTCAGTTAAGTATTGTAAAATCTGAGGAATATTTGGTACAATTGTGTCAATTCCTTGTGCCTGGTTCCAAGCACAGAATCTCTTCCATTTTTCTGCACAAGATTTTCTGGTGCTAGGCCTCCTGGCCTCCAAAATAACATCCATCACTGCTTTAGACAGAGGCGTGTTTTGAATGGTTACATTATCCACCACGCTGCCAGGTTTAAGGTCCTGAGTTGGCTGTGCAGGACCTGACTGTTTTGTTGAGTCAATAAGTGAGGAATTTTAGGCAATGTCCAGGCTGGGCATTGAGACAAGCTCATTAGGATTGGGTACCAGTGCTGGCGGGGCCAGTCTGTGGCAATCAGTATCATTTTTGGCTTCTCTTGTCTGACCTTTAGGAGTACCTTGGGGAGGAGAGACAGTGGGGGAAAGGCATATACTGTTAAGTTTTTCCAGCTGAAATATAGAGCGTCCACTTTCCATGCTAGCTTGTGATAAGTCCTTGTGCAGAATTTCTGTAGATGGCAGTTGTGAGGCGAGGCATCCCCATTTCCTTGTTATCATGCTGAAGACTTGTGGATCCAATTTCTACTTGTGGGGATCCATAATGTTTCTGCTTAGTTCGTCTGCCAGAGAATTTATCCTTCTTGGCAGGTATTGTGCTTGCAGATGTACTTGGTAAGTCAATGCTGTATCCCACAAAGTCATGGCTAGTCTGCAGAGGGGGTAGGAATGTGTGCCTCCCTGCTTATGTACCACATGACTGTAGTAATGTCCTTCTTTATCAATAGTTGTCCTGGATGAAGTAGATCCTTGAAGGCTGTCAGGGCATTTTGAACAGCTAGCATCTCTTTTTGATTGATATGTAGATGCATTTGGCTTGTGGACCATGTGCCCTGAATACACCTTCCTGCCATGTGGCCCCCCCCAGGCATAATCTGATGCATCTGTTGTTAATGTATGCCTGGCTGTGGGTAAAGTGAAAGGCTGTCCCTTGTTGTGGTGACAGGCCTCTGCCCACCATCGAAACTCCTGTTGCAGGCAGGGAATGAGGGTAATTATTGTTTCTAGGCTGTGGCAATGTTGAGTCCAAACACTTTTTAGATACCATTGTAGTTTCCTCATATGCAGTCTTGCATATGGAATTAGCAGTATGCAGGATGCCATGAAGCCCAAAGCCTGCAGAATTTTTCTTGCAGATAACTGGGTCTTTGTTGCCAACATTTTGAAATAAGTAGTCAGTTGTCTTTGTTTGTCTGGCGTGAGATAAGCCATCTGGGCAGTTGTATTTAAGCTTTCACCCAGGAATATTATCTCTTGTAAGGGTACTAGTTTTGATTTCTTTTCGTTTACTGTGTACCCTAGGTATATTAGTAATCTTTTTTACAAATGCCAGATGCTGTAGTAGAATGTCTTTGTTCTCTGCTTGAATAAGGCAATCGTCCAAGTAAAGATAAATTTGTATTCCTCTTTGTCTGCAAATTGCAATTACTGGTGCCAGGCATTTTGTGAAGATCCTGGGCGCAGTAGATAAGCCAAAGGGCAGTACAGAGAATTGGTAGTGCATTGAGCCAGCTATAAATCTAAGGTATCTTCTGCATGAATGTCTGATTGGGACATGCAGGTATGCCTCTTTTAGCTCTAAAGTCACAAGCCATGCCTTCTTGCCCAGCATGGGCAGAAGCTGCTGCAGAGTCAACATTTTGAATTTCGAAATATCCAGAAATGTGTTTAGAATAGAAAGGTCCAGCATTAGTCTCCATGCATTGTCCTTTCTGGGCATCAAGAAGAGTCTTGAGTAAAATCCTTGTCCCTGCTCTTGTTGTGGCACTCGCTGAATGGCCCTCATGTCCATGAGGGCTGAAACTTGATTTTGAGCCTCTGCCCATTGATTGTGTGGCAGGTCGGGCTTTACGTTTGCCCTTGGCAGGGTGTGAAAATGGAACCTGTAAGCTTTGAGAAGCTATATTCAGGGCCCATTTGTCCTGTGTGATCATGTGCCAATTTTATGAAAAAAGTGCTAGTTTTCCCCCTAAAGGGGCTGCCAAAAGATAAGTGCTCAGTGCTGGCAGGGGAAAGTCATTGAGACCGTTTCCTGTATGGCTGTAATTTATCTTCTCCACTTTTGGAGGTAGAAGCACCCTATTATTTAGACTTGTATGAGCCCTGGGGCTGGGATCTGACTCTGGGCCATCAGTATCTGCCTCTTTGTGGCCTGTCTGACACTGGAAAGGACCAATTCTTTGCAGGCCAGTTCCTGCTAAATCTGGGAGGTTGTACCTGTAAGAAATCCTTGACTGTTTGCATAGATTTAGCTTTGTCCTCCATTTTCTTCAACACCTCTTCTGCTTTAACACCAAACAAGGTATAATGCTGTAATGGATCATCTAATAATTTTGCTTTAACATGATCAGGCAGATTCTGTTCCTTTAACCAAGCATGCCTTCTAATGACAGAACCCGTAACAGCGGCCCTGCAGGAGGCCTCCAGAGAATCAAAACAATATTGCAAAGTATGCTTTCCCACTTGTTCAGCTGCATGCAATAAATCCTGCATTTCTTTGTTTTCTGCACATTCAGAATTTGGCAACAGTTTCTGTTTTAGTAGTGACATAAGATATTGTTGATATTTAAGCATATGAAACTGACAATTTAAGGCCCTTACAGCCAAAGTAGCAGAAGTGTAAATCTTTTTCCCCCATCTGTCCAGGGCCCTTGAATCCCTATCAGAGGGAATAGGGTTTATTGCAGTGGACGCCTTGACCCCTTTGTGACCCTGACAAATAGTTTCTGGGTCAGCAGCAGGGTTTCTATAAAGAAATTTATGTGAATCAGGAACCCTGTAGTATCTGTCTGGCTTAACAGGAGCTGGTGGTAAAGAGTTAGGAGTGAGATTGGTCTCTATAAATACATCTACAATGTCTAAAACAGGAGGAATAGCAAGGGGCCTGTGCTGAGGTAGTAAAAGACTCTGAGCCATTTCTTAGATTCTGAGTAATCCTGGCTTTCCGAATGAAAATGCTTCCTCATAGTATGCAGGGTCTCCCCAAAAGAATAATCTTCAGGAGGAGAGGCTGAAGGGATAGATTCTTCAGCATCAGAATCCTCATAAGGAGGAAGAGAGTATCCCTGTTCAGAAGAGGAATCAGAGGAAATGGAAACTTGATCTGAAGATTCATATTCTGTCTCTTGCGTAGGTCTCTTATCAGGAGGGGGATGGGAACCCCTGATCAAAGTAATTAGGTCTTCGGCCATTTTAAGCATCTGTTTTTTAGGCATGGAGGCCTGTCCTGGTGAATGTTGTACTTGTTTCTTTGTCTTTAGAGGTGCTTTAGTCTTTGCCTTTGAAGCTGAAGTTGTTTTTACATATAACTGTGTAGGCCTGAAAACACCCTCAGAAGCCAATGCCTGCTCAGCGGCTCCAGACCCATCTGAGGGAATAGTTTCCGAGGGACCAATACCTTAAGTTTCCAGTGGCCTAGTCGGCTCCACGTGGGAGTCAGAAGCAGCCTGTGGCTCTGAGGTAGCGGGTGTCAGGTGCTGCAAAAGTGCCTCACTGAGAACCGGCGACTGGCCTAGCTGAAGCCTCGTCGTCAGTTTTGGACCTCGGATGCTTGTCCTTTTCTTTGCGCTTTTTATAAATTCCGGTAGTCGGCTGTTTCGACGGCATTATATAATTAAATTTTCTGCCAAAATAATGAAATGCAAAATCGTACCGACACTTAATAGTGCATTGGTTAAATCGAGCACAAAACCGACAACTAGCAACGTCGTGGTCAGGGCCTAGGCAAGGAATATAGTAAGAATGAAAATCCTTATGAGGTATTTGCTTCCCACAAGAAATACAATTATTAACTTTTTCTGACATCGGTCTGGAGCAAGAAAAAAAGTTTCCCCAATGGGGTACTTAGCTTTAATGAAGACTTCGGATCTGAAATTCAAACTTGAAAATCTCAGGAGTTGGCCAACCGGCACTTGCGAACTGCTTTTGCTTCGGGCACCGCGCGGCAAGAAAGACTGAAGAAAATGGCGTCAGCTGCATCTTTTATACCCCTGGTGCACTGAGGTCAGGGAGGAGGTGACAGCAACCGACGCCGGACCAGGACTTTGGAATTCAGGCTGTCTGCGGGTAGCCTGCCAGCAGGATAACCCAATTGTAATGACTGCAACAGTGAAACACGATGAACATCTGCCCCCCCCCCCCCAGGGAGGCCTGAGATGCATAACTCCCTGCAAAGTTACTCCTCAAGGAAGATGGGATGCAAGAGGAGGGTCAAGAGGCAGGCAAGCTGAGGTGGGCCTTAACAGAGGAATATACCAGCACTGCTTGCAAGAGTTCACACAGATAGGACAACACTAAGGGGACCTCACACCTTGGAGTGGGTTCAGCTGTCTTTGTAGGAACCACATAGAGAATCTTTTCCATTTAGACAAATAAGATCTCCTAGTATTAGGTTTCCCGGCCTCCTGCAGGACTGTTGGCACATCCTCAGTGTAAAGGTGTCTATAAGGGATTAAGATTCTATCACCCACAGAGTTAGGTTCAGAGATTCCAGGTGGGGATGGACTAGGGATCCCTTGTCCTGTGTGAGAAGGTCCACACTGTGAGGTAACTTCTGGTGATTGCCCCTGGCTAAATGCAGAAGGAAGGGGAACCAATGCTCTGTTTGCCAAAAGGGGGTCACAAACAAGATTTTTGGTTTGTCCCGCTAGATTTTCAGTAGGACTTTTTGAAGAGTGGGAAGGGGGTGAATGCATAGAAAAACATCCCCTTCCAAGAGAGTAAAAAGGCGTCCATTGCCCTCACTAGGGGACTGGGAAGCTTGGTGCAAAATAGTAGTAGTTGTCTGTTCAGAGGGGAGGTAAACAGATCTAACTGTGGTGAACCCCACGTGTAGACAATGTCCAGGAACACATCCCTGTGAAGCATCCACTCATAGGACTGTGACATGGACCTGCTCAGGGTGTCTGCTTGGGTGTTTTGTGCTAAAGAGATATAAACTGCTTGCAGGGAGACTCCTCAATGGGCCACCAGTTCTCAGGCTTGAAGCGCAGGTCTACATAGCAAGTAGGATTTTGTTCCTCCCTGTTTATTCACATACCGTAGAACTGTAATGCTGTCTGTGAACAATTTCAGTGGAACTTGTTTTAGGATGGGGGTCTCAAAGCAAATAAGATTGCTCTCATCTCCCTGATGTTGACGTGCTCCTGCCTGTAGGTGTCTGTCCAGGTACCTTGCGCACTCAGGCTGCCTAAAGCAGCTCTCCAGCCCAGATCTGAAGCATCTGTGTACATCTCCTGAACTGTAAGGGGAGTCATGGGTTGATTGTGATTTGCTCCAGGATCTCCTTCCTCAGGCAGGGAAGGAAGGGAATGTTGAAGTCCAAGGAGTATCAATGTTGGGTCCATATTGACCTCAGGTACCATTGCAATTTTCTCACGTAGAGTCCTGCCAATGACAGCATTGGGATAGTGGAAGCCATATGACCCAGTAACCTGAGGTACTGTCTGGCTGTCATAGCAGTGGAGTGGAGGACAGTGTACAGCTACTGCTTTAGGTTTTCCACC
The DNA here is from genome assembly GCF_019279795.1 of Protopterus annectens. Classification (NCBI taxonomy): domain Eukaryota; kingdom Metazoa; phylum Chordata; order Ceratodontiformes; family Protopteridae; genus Protopterus; species Protopterus annectens. Next base: position 1,580,944,169 of record NC_056731.1, on the reverse strand, counting down.
TTTTGGGGTGGAAGAAATGCTCTCATGGCATCTGTCCTTATTCTGCACTCCAGGAAAACTTGGTCCTGGGAGAGATTCAGGTTGGACTTGGGGTAACTGATGCTGAATCTCAGTGCCTGTAGGATTAAGATAACTTTGTGCAGTTGGTGATGAAGGGATGTAGAACATTCTACCTTTATCAGGAGGTCCTCCAGGTATGGAAATATTTGAATCCCTTGGAACTTGCAATAAGTCGAGCCACACATTTGGTGAATAAGGGCAAGGCAGAGAAGTGAATATGTGAGGAACCCACAGAAAAACCTAAGTATTTCCTGTAGTTGGGCCTTACAGGGATGTGTAGGTAGGTATCCTTTATGTCCAAGGTGGCTAGAAATCCCAGAGGCATTACCATGGGGAAAAAGGGTATGTAGAGTAAGAGTAAGCATACAGAAGGTGGGCACTTGTAAGAATAGGCTGAGGTGGGAGAGATCTAGGATAGATCTCTATGGTCCATCCTTCCTTGGTACTAGGAGCAGTCTGGAGTAAAATCCCTTTCCCCTGTTCTGCCATGGGAATGGGTTGCATAGTTCCTTATGAAAGGAGGGAGTCTATGACTGACTGAAGCAGGGGAAGCAGGTGTTTGGGAGGCTGTGGGATGCCTCTTCAAGGAGGGATGATGCAGTTATGAAATAACCCTTTTCTATAATGAACAAGACCCACTTGTCTCTGGTAATGCTTTGTCAAGCTGGGAGACAGTGAGAGAGACATAGGGTCAGGGGAATGGAGTTTGAGGGTGTGGACACAGCAAAGGCAGGTAGTCACAGACTACCTGCCCTGTCCTGAAACTGAGGTTTCTGGGCAGGAGTCTGAGCAGGCTTGGAAGGGTTTTGGTGGGATAGTTTCTATGGAATTTAGGGATAGGGGAGACGAGCAAGTGTCTGAGGTCCTGGAGTTCCTTCCCCTTTTGTTGAAGGGTCTTGAACAGCTCAGCCACTTTAGCCCCAAAATGGGCAAAGTTATCCAGAGAAAAGTCCAGGAGTTTGGCCGTAATATCATTTGGTAAGGGCTGTAGTCTTAACCATGAGCATCTTCTAAGGACTAAGGCTGAAGCTGCAGATCTGGCAGAGGCTTCTGCAGCATCGTAGCTGCATCTAATTGAACGTCTTGTAACTTAAGACAATGAGATGAGGCTAGATATTTGAGCCTTGGCAGGTGAGTCAGGGAGGTCAGCCAAATGTTTAGTGACCTCAGCCAAAAGGGCCAGGGCATACTTGGACATATGTGTCTGGTAATTTACTCCCTAAAGGTCAAAGTAGCAGATATGTAAACTTTTTTTACCAATGCGCTCTATTGTCCTACTGTCCTTACCTGTGGGAAAAACAGAAGTGGAGGGAAGCAATCTGGATGTTTTACCTGTAGAGACTGCCAGGGTCTGCAGCAGGCCATTTAATCAGGGCTTTATAAAATCTTTCAGGGCTTTGAGGGGCAGGTGGTTGGGAATATGGATTCACAAAGACTGCACTGAAAGCATCAAAGAAGGCTGGTAAAACTGGAGGAATGGCAGAAGGAGCAGGAGTGTCCATCTGCAAGAGCTCTTGGCATTTTTTCTGGAACTCTTACATTTCAGAAGAATCCCACTTAAAATATTCTCTCATTTTTGAGATAGTCTCACCAAAGGTGAGGTCCTCTCCTGGGCAGTCTCAGCAGAGTCCTCCTCTGGGGAAGCATATCCAAGAGAGGAGGGCATCTGGGACACACAGGAAAGTGAATCTTCCAAAGAGGAGTCTGAGGAATCCTCAGCTTCAGGTTGGAGACCGTCATCAACCTGAGGCCCTATGACTAAGGAGAGAAGGGGGTAGCCTGTGAAGAAGCAGGCATAGCAGGTCTTAGGGCCATAAAAGCATTTAATAGGCTCTGGGAAAAGGCCTGCCAGTCCGGTTAGCTTTCTGCAGGAAGGGAAACATGTTTAGTGTTTTGCTTCTTTTTGAGGGAAGGCCTAAAGGGCGTAGGAGCTAAGGCGGGCCTAGATTCTGTTTGTTCAGAAGCGGAGGAAGAGCCCATCTGGACAACTGTAAGGAGCCTAGGTTTCCCCTCATCATCAGCCAATGTCTGAAAGACCTACATGGACATGCTTTCTGCCCTAGGTTCTGCAGCTTCTCAAATGGTACCCATTCTACCCATTTTGGAAGACTCTAAACATTCCTCCAGGCTAACAGTAACAGAAGGGACATCTGATGGAGGAGGTGCAACAGCAGCTTCAGGCCTGGAAACTTTGGCTTTCTTTTTAGGTGGCTCTACAGTCTGACTGGATGGGCCCTCCATGTATAGCACCAAGCGTTTAAGATGCGCATTTTCTAGGTAAATATTAAGGGTGTGTAGACAACTGCAGAGTGTCTTAGGTACGAAGGCCTGACAGACCGTGTAGGCTTGATGGTTGTGTGTAGGCCCTAAGCAGAAAAGGCAGACCTCATGGGTGTCCTGAAGGGGAATGTGACATCCGGAACTGCACTTTCCTTTCTTGGATGACAAATAGGCATGTGATGACCCAAAAGAAACAGAAAAAATGGCCCCAACTAGGTATTTATCTTTTAATTTAAAGATCTGATGGCAGGAACAGCTGACGTTCGACTGGCGGCAGAGAATATCTGAGGAAAGGTACATGCAGATGTCACTTTTATGGCCCGTGCTCCCTTTAGCCAGTGTCAGATGTCCCACATACCTAGCAGCAACTAGAAGCTTTTATATACTGGACGGACGTTCAGGGAGCTTGCAGAGGATAACCCAAGGATTTGGAATACTGCAACATGAGAACAGAAGGACATCTTGGACAATTGGATGGGTAAAGTACAGTTGTGTACACTTACCATAAATGCAGATGTTTGAGTGTATTCACTGTTGCAGTCATTGCATTTGGGTAATCTGCTTGCAGGTTGCCCCCAGTCAGCCTGATTAACAAAGTCTTGGGTCCTGCGTCGGTTGCTATCCCTTCTTCCATGACGTCAGGTCGTCAGGGGTATAAAACATGGAGCCGACGCCATTACATCAGTTTTTCTTGCCCCAGATGTCAGGTGCCCCCCAAATGGGGAGCAAATAAACATAACACAAAGGTATACTTCTAACAAAAAGCAAATACACCAAAAAGGCTTTTAAGCATAGTATAGGAAAGTAGAGGTATAGCCAGAAGAAGTTAGGGGGCTGGAGGGAGGGTAACCAGGACTGCAACAGTGAATACACTCAAACATCAACATTTATGGTGTACACAACTGTACTATGTTCTTCATGTTTCACTGTTGCAGTCATTACATTTGGGTAGATTCCCAAAGCTATGGTTGGGAGAAGGAGTTTATATAGCATTAGGGCCAGCTATAAGGCCTTGCAAGACACCAGTGGCAAAGTGAGCTCTGGATTTAGAGAAAATTGGCAAATGATAATGCTTGGTGAAAGTATGTACCGAACTCCAGGTAGCAGCTTCTGGGATGTCCCTGGTAGGAACACCTCTGAGAAAGGCTGCAGAAGTAGATGCAGCACTGGTGGAGTGAGATATGATCCCATGGGGGATAGGTTTTCCATGGTGCTTATAGCAGAAATGAATGCAATGGCTTATCCATTTAGAAATGGTCTGTTTTGAAATAGCCTTCCCCTCTGCCCCTGCAGTAAATGTTACCAGCAGTTCAGATTTTCTTCGAGGTTTAGTTCTGTCCAAGTAGAATCTAAGTTGTCTGTGCACATCCAAGGAATGTACAATCCATTCCCCTTTGTTCTGTGGATTGGGAAAGAAGGTTGGCAAATGAATGGACTGATTAAGAGCCACACTGGATACCACCTTGGGCATGAAGGATGGATTGGTCCCGAGTGACACCCTGTCCGCATGAAAGATGATGAAAGGCTCCACTGCCATAAGGGCCTGTAATTCAGATATCCTTCTAGCTGTAGTGATTGCTGAAAGGAAGGCTGTTTTCCAAGAAAAACATTTTAAGTCTGCAGTAGCAGCTGGCTCGAAAGGAGGTAGAGTGAGTTTCTCCAATACAAAGTTATGGTCCCAGGCAGGGTTTGGAGCTCTCCTGGGTGGTCTCAAATTTTTGATCCCCCTGAGGTACTGCTTGAGCAGAGGATGAGAGAAGAGGGGTGGTTCTGTGTTATAATGAGCTGAAATGGCTGAGGCATGGATTTTAATGGAGGAAAAAGACAGGCCCTTGTGAAGCATATAAGTATTGCAAAATCTGAGGTAAATTGGGCACTGCTGTGCTCATCCCTTGAGATTGGTTCCAGGCACAGAATCTTTTCTATTTTTCAGCATAAGATTTTCTAGTACTAGGCCTCTTTGCCTCTAAGATGACATCCATCACATGTTTGCTGAGGGATGATGAGGGTGAGTTTAATTATCCAGGCTGCAAGGTTCAATGCTGGAAGCAGAGGGTGCAGAATCTGGTTCTCCTGCTGAGACAGCAGGCAAGGGGGCTGAGGCAGGTGCCATGGAGATAACAGCGACACACTGCGCAGGAGGGGGTACCAGTGTTGGCTTGGCCAGTCTGGAGCAATTAAAATCATCCGTGGTTTGTCATGTTTGACTTTTAGTAGAACTTTGGAGAGCAGTGGCAGTGGGGGGAAGGTGTAGACTGATAGGCTTTTACAGCTGAAGGACAGAGCATCCACTTTCCAGGCTTGTTTGTGGGGAGTCCTTGTGCAAAACATGTCCAATTGGTAGTTCTGGAGGGAGGCAAACAGATCTATGTCTGGGCTCCCCCATTCGCTTGTCAACATGTTGAAAATCCTTGGTTCCAGTTTCCACTCGTGTGAGTCCATGAGGTTTTTGCTTAGTCCATCTGCCAGTGTACTTCTTCTGTCAGGAATTGAGCTTGTAAGTGCACTTGGTAGCTCAATGCTGTGTTCCACAATGCCATGGCTAGTCTGCAGAGGGAGTAGGAATGTGCATCCCCTTGCTTGTTTCTGTACCACATAACCGTGGTGTTATCAGTCTTTACCATTAGTTGTCCTGGAAGAATGTAGTCCTTGAAGGCTGTCAGAGCATCCTGTACAGGTAACATTTCTTTTTTATTGATATGTAGGTGCATTTGACTTGGGTTCCATTTGCCATGAATGCACTTCCCTGTCAGGTGAGCCCCCATGCATAGTCTGATGCATCTGTTGTTAGGGTTTGGGCGGCAGGGGGTAGTATGAATGGTAGTCCCTTGTTTTGGTGGCAGGCCTCTGCCCACCAGAGGAACTCTAGGCGTAGGCAAGGTATGATAGGAATCATTGTTTCTAGGCTATGAGAATGTTGACTCCATAGGCTTTTTAAATACCACTGTAGTTTCCTCATATGCAGTCTTGCATATGGAATTAGAAGAATGCAGGAGGCCATGAACCCCAAGGCTTGCAGTATTTGATTGCAGATAGCAGGGTTTTTGTGGCCACTTGTTTGAAATAGGTTGTCAAATGAATTTGTTTTTCTGGCGTGAGCTAAGCCATCTGGCAAGTTGTATTCCAGCTTGCTCCCAGGAATCTAATTTGTTGACAGGGTACCAGTTGTGATTTCTTTTCATTTATGGTGTACCCCAGACAAGTTAGAACCCTTTTTACAAATGCCAGATGATTCAAAAGTATGCCCTGGCTTTCTGCCTGAATTAGACAATCATCCAGGTATGGGTATATTTGAATACTTCTTTGCCTGCAAAATGCAATAACTGGAGCCAGGCACTTTGTGAATACCCTGGGTGCAGTAGACAAGCCAAAGGGCAGTGCAGAGAACTGGTAAAGCGTGTAGCCTGCTTTGAAGTGTTGGTATCTTCTGCAAGATTGTCTGATTGGGATGTGCAGGTATGCTTCTTTTAAATCTAGTGTTGCCAACCAGGCGTCTTTGCCTAGCATAGGAAGTAATTGGTGAAGAGTCAGCATCTTGAATTTTGGAATCTCCAGAAAGGTATTTAGAGTAGACAGGTCCAGGATTGGATGCCATGATTTGTCTTTTCTGGGTACCAGGAAAAGTCTGGAGTAGAAAACTTGCCCCTTTTCCTCTTCTGGTACCAGGTGAATAGCCCCATGGTTACGAGAGAAAGTACTTGTTTTTGAGCCTCTGCCCACTGATTAGGGGGCAGGTGCGGCCACCCATTTGGTGTTGGCAATGTGTGGAAATGAAATCTGTATCCCTGGGACACTATATTTAAAAACCCATTTGCCCTCGGTTATGAGTTCCCAGTTCTTTGCATGAAGAGCAATCTTTCCCCCCAAAGAGGCGGTCAGAAGATAAGTACTTGGAAATTTTAAAAGGAAGTCATTGAGACTGTTTACCATAGGGGGGCGTCTTGTTATTCCCAGATTTGGAAGTGGAGGCCCCCCAATGCTTAGTTCTGAGAGTCCCCTGGGACTGAAACCTGGGGTTTTTGCTGTGTCTGGGTTTGGCTTGAGAAGACCTGGAAGGGACTGGAAAGGACCAATTCTTAGTAGAACAGTTCCTACTAAATCTAGGAGGTTGCACTTGTAAAAAATCTTTAACAGTTTGCATAGATTTAGCTGTATCTTCCATCTTTTTAAGAACTTCTTCAGCCTTGTTGGCAAACAGACGGTCCTGATTTAAAGGGGCATCCAATAATTTAGCTTTAACATGATCAGGCAAAGATTGCTCCTTAAGCCAAGCATACCATCTAAGCACAGACCCAGTAACAGCACCCCTGCAAGAGTCCTCTAAAGAATCAAAACCACATTGCAAAGTATGTTTTCCAACTTGTTCAGGAGAATGCATTAAGTCCTGTAAATCTTTATTTTCCATACAGTCAGGGATCAACATAATTTTCTGTTTAAGCACTCCAATGACATGTTGCTGATATTTTAACATATGAAATTGGCAGTTTAAAGCTCTGAATGTCAAGGTTGCTGAAGTATAAACCTTTTTACCCCATCTATGCAGTGCCCTGGAGTCTCTATCAGAAGGGGTACGAATTTTAGCAGTAGAAGCCTTACTGCCCTTGGGCCCATGAGAAATAGTCTCTGGATCTGCAATAGGATTTTTGAAAAGGAACTTGTGGGTTTCAGGAACCCTGTAGTGTCTGTCAGGTTTACTAGGAGCAGGAGGCAGGGAATCATGGGCCAAACTGGATTCAGAGAAAACATCAACAATGTCTAGTGCAGGAGGAACAGCCAAAGGCCTATGCTGAGGTAAAAGAAGGAAATCCCCAAGCCTCTTTTTTGAATCAGAAAATTCCTGGCTTTCCCCGTGAAAATGCTCCCTTAAAGTATGTAAGGTTTCCACAAAAGAAAAATGCTCAGGAAGGGAATCAGAGGGAATAGAATTCCTCTGCATCAGAATCCTCATAAGGAGGTAAGGACAAATCCAAGTCATCAGAAGAGTCCGAAGAAACAGAATCCTGATCAGAAGATTCATAATCAAGCTCATCCCTAGGCCTCTTGGGGGGGTTGACTACCCTTGATTAGAGTTATTAGATCTTCAGCCATTTTTATCATTTGTTTTTTAGGCATAGGGCCTGAGCATGTGGCCTGGGCGTCGGTTTTTTAGACATGGATCGAGATTTCGGCCTTAGTAATGAAGGAGGCATCGATTTAATATGCAAGTCCATAGGCCTGAATACACCCTCAGAATGCAGGTGCCTGCATAGCGGCTCTGGACCCATCCAAGGTAGAGACATCCGCGGGTTCCATAGCTGGAAGTATCTCACGACACACCGGACTTCGAATGGGTCTCAGTAGAGGCCTGCTAATCAGAAGTAGCGGGTATCAGGGGCTGCGAAAGCGCCTCACTGAGTACCAGCGAACTGGCGACTGGCTTAGGAGAAGTGTCGTCAGCACTTTTGGACCTTGCGGCCCGTCTCTGTCTTTATCTTTACATTTTTTCAGAATCTCGGTAGTTGGATGGCTAACCGATGACATTTCTGGATAATTAAACCAAGACCCAAAATATTTAGAGGCAAAAATATACCGATGACTGAGAGTACGCTGATTAAATAAAGCACAAAACCGACAGCAAGGTACGTCGTGGTCAGGGCCTAGGAGAGGAATACAGTACGAATGAAAATCTTTATGAGGTATTTGCTTTCTACAAGTAATGCAATTATTAACTTTTACTGACATCGGTAAGGAGCAAGAAAAACTTTCCCCAATGGGGTACTTAGATTTATGTTGAAGACTTCGGTTCTGAAATTCGAAAACGAAAATTTCAGGAGTCGGCTGACCGGGACTTATGAACTGCTTCTGCTTTGGGCACCACACGGCAAGAAAGACTGATGTAATGGCGTCGGCTGCATGTTTTATACCCCTGACGACCTGATATCATGGAAGAAGGCACAGCAACCGACGCAGGACCCAAGACTTTGTTAATCAGGCCAACTAAGAGCAATCTGCAAGCAGATTACCCAAATGTAATGACTGCAACAGTGAAACATGAAGAACATCAGGAAATTCATCCCTGGTTTGGAGCTTATGTCTCTAATGGACACAGCAGCCTATAAATGCTTCACCTCTCAAGCCCCTGCTTGTAAAACTTTTCATCTCCCAAGCCTTTGCTTACACTTATCAAGGTTACCACAACTTGTCAGATATTTGGGATGTATGGCTACCCTTAAAAAGACCCTTGTGGTCATTAGCCTAGTAAACACCTATGAACTTGCTTGACAGTAAATGAAGATAAGCATGTATGACAGTTTGGCTGACAGCTAGTGCAGAGTATTAAGTCTTAAATAAGCTGCTTCCAGCAGTTCACAGTGACTTCATCAGCTTCCATTTGCCTACTATGAAACTCTGAGCAAATATCTTAAGACGTACTCTCAGGTTGTCCCTGAAAAGAGGCATGCATGTTTACAAAATCTAACCTGCCCCTTTAAATGTCTAAACATTCTACATACTGTTTATCCTCACCGTCCCGGTCACCCTTCCTCTAGCTGTTCCATGCCTCTTGAATGCCTCTGTGGAGTCCCCTTTTACCACCCACAGTGGTAATCCATTCCATAGGTCCAAAACTGTGTGTGAAAAAAGTACTTTTGGGCATCCAGGGAATAGTTGGTCCTCACAATTTGCTGCTCATGCTTCCTACTTCCCCCTCAGCTTTTCATGTTCAGAGTTACCCCATTCACATCTCATTGACAAGACCTTGTGAACAAATATGAGTTATCCCAGTCCACAAGGGGGGGGGGGGATCCAACTTGGATCCTGGGAACTACCACCCCATCAGTCCGACGAGCCTGATCTGCAAGGCCATGGAATGTATTATCATGGAACTTAAAACAAAGACATTGGCAACCTTCAAACACTGAACCCCCACCCAGTTTGGGTTTGTGAAGGGCTGATCTTGTCTCCTGAACCTGACTGACTTCTTCGAATCAGTCTCCAGAGCTGAGCTGTGGACAAGGGTAAAGCGGTCCACACAGCCTATGTGGACCTCACCAAGGCCTTCGACACCATCCCCCACTCTGGAATCATAGATAAACTTACTAAGATGGGCCATTAATCCCTACATCACTCGATGGGTTGCCAACTGGCTTACTGACAGAACCCACACTGTAATAGTAGCAGACTCCAAATCCAGCTCCAGACAAGTGGAGTACCTCAAGGTTCAGTCCTGGGACCACTCTTGTTTGGCATCTACTTCTCTGAAGTACAGGCCAACACTAAGGGACTCTGGCTAACAAAGGTCGCAGATGACTGCAAACTGGGAGCCATTATTGAATCCCCAAATGATGTGGATATTCTACAAAAGGGCCTTACAGAAATGGATGCTTGGTGCCAGAGCCATGGGCTCAAGCTCATTGCCAAGAAATGTATAGTAATCTCCTTTGGGGAAAAAAACATGCACCCATGAATTACCACATAGGTGGCAGAACACTAAACACCGAAACTGTGACAAGAGACTTAGGGACACAGGTGGCCAGTGGTCTCACCTTTGATAACCACATCACCACAACAGTCAGGGAATCCTTGTATGTGGCACACCTAATCACTAACGGCTTTTTATCCAGAAAAAAGGAGGTCATTGTCCCACTGTACTCATCCCTCATTAGACCCATTATAGAATACAACGCCCCCTTTGGTATGCTTCTCTCAAGACATCTGCAATAACTGGAAAGGTCGCAGAAATACCTCATCAAAAGAATCACAGGCCTAAAGCAGATGCCCTATGCTGACCATCTAAAAAAAACTCCAGCCATACTCTGCCTCATATCTTCTACTCAGAGGTGATCTCTGCTTAACATACAAGGTCATGTCAAACCAAAACCTGTTGGACATGCTACACTTAAAGAAATCCCAATCCCTCAGAGCCACAGACTCAAGGGATCGAAACCTTGTCATCACAATAAACAAAACATGTTGGAGGAATAGGTTCCTGACCCAGAGACTCCCCAGTTTCTGGAATAGACTGCCCATACATGTCAAGCAGCGCACCTCTTTGGCCCTCTTCAAAAGGAACCTTGACAATTGGATGGGAGATGGGAAATTCATCCCGGGGATCACATCAGTCACCCTGCTAGACAGGGGTGCAGGGAAGTAAATATTGTGGGAAAGAATAGCCAGGGAATTGTTATGGCTAGGCTTGTATAGGCCCTAGACCGATAGCCTACTACCAATTTATGAACCCCTAATCTCTTCTGGTCTCATGTGAGGAAAGCTCCAACTCCTCCAGCCTCTGGTTATATTCTTCCCCTCTTATCCAGTACATCGTTCTGGTACCTTTCCTCTAAATGCATCATCAACCTATTGTTCTTTTCCTTGTATGGCCTCCAAAATTGCATAAAGTTTTCAACTGATAGTCATACCAAGGACCCGTAGAGTAGAAGAATTACCTCTCTGCTTCTGGACAACCTGCAAACTTCTGTTTGCTGCTGACACGGCCCTCTAACTCTGGCACCCAGTGGTACAAAGCCAAGTGTGATCAAAAACCCCAGGTAGTTTTCCTGCTCTCATGCATCAGTTCCACTCCTCCCAGCTGATACTTCACACCAGAGTTGCTGCAGCCTAAGAACAGTAGTTTGCATTTGCACAAAGATCAAACTGACATCTTTCTGCCCAATTGCTCAGCCTCCCAAATCCTTCTATACACTGCTCCACCATACTCTTCTACCGTATCTAATAACTTTCTGTCATCAGCAACAATACCGACCCTGTGCTGAATTACCAGACATTTCCCATAAAAAACCATCAGACAGCACTGGACCCAGGACAGACCCATACAGTACTCTACTCATCATGTCATTAATTCCGGTCATTATCCCTGTTACCACAACACCCTGTGTCTTACCATTCATCCATGCAGCTATTCAGTTCTACAATCTTGGTCTTACTTCCAAAGCCTCCATCTTCCTATCATCCTCCAGCTGGGATACAGTCAATGGTCTTGCTGAAGTCTAGGTAGTCTTCATCTACGTTGTTCCTATCAAGTTCACCTGTAACAGTCATGAAACTGAATCAGGTTTGACAGAGAACTCCTCCTGGCCATAAACGCATGTTGACTCCAGTCTTCTAGAAATGCTACCAGCCTTCTATGGATTTTTTCCATGGCTTTCCTTGTCAGTGTTGTTAAACTAAAAATAAAAAAAATGACCACAAAGTGCAAGTGACTGAAGAAAGAAATCAGTGAATTAAATACACACACCAGTCTGCATGTTTATTTTAAGTAACAAAGTCTTTGCTAACTTATGGAAGCACATACTGATGCATTTATCTGTTGAGTTGTTTATGCTTTGCGTTTTTTTTTTTTTTTTTATATAACTTATCATTCTTTCTTGCATAGAGTGAATTGTTCCAAGTCAGCATCCTGGAAATCAATATATGCATTGTCACAGAGATCTGGTATAAGACCAATCAATGCAGAATTTCATGGTGTCTAGGTCTAGGGATGTAATCATTCCACTGTAGTCTGCTTTCATTAGGCCGCTCACAAAATATATGTTCACAAGTACTTGCTAGGTTATTGATTTGTGAGGTTCTTAAGATACTTAGTATTGCATTCCCATGGCAATTATTAACCCTTACATTCTGCAAAATGAATATCTAAAGACAGGCCGAACAACTGTATGGTAGAGTTATTTACATGTTTCCCCTATACACGTGGGCTAGTGGTAATAAATTGGGGGGGGGGGGTGAATTTGCTGTTACCTATCTACTCATCCAAATTATATCCGAATAGAGTAAGAGAAATGCACTGCTTTATGTGGACTGGAAGACAGTTCTACAAGCATGATCTGTTAATTTTGTGAGAGACTGAGGTCTCTTGAGTGGGTATTTACAATACCAAATATGTGACAGGTCTGATGGTACACAGTCTATTGAGGTTATATATGCAAGGCAGAGGTCTCCTCTCAATAGCCTGTGATGATGAGAAGACAGACAAGGCTTTCAGTTGATCTGCAAATTTTTTATGATTTAGGCGCTTGATTTGTTTTAGTGAGAAAGTTTTGTGGTCATTCCAGTTTTGACAAATGTTTTATACAGTTACATACTAAAAAAAGGACAAAAAGTGAGTCAACGGATGGGTATTTTGCTCCTCATTCTTCTGATAATGGCATATTTCACAGACATAATTTGCCAATAAAACCTTTTCCAGTGTTCCAAAGTTAAATTATTAAGCAACAGAAAAGAAAACTAAGGAGATGACTAGATAAAACTAGGCCACCTTGGACTTGAATCCAGTGCTGGATAGTCGAGAAGATGAAGAAAGCCAGCAGGAATGTGAAAGTATGAAATAAATGGAAGTGTCACTTCCACAAAATTCAGTTTGGACACAAGAACTGATCTTATGTAAGTGATTAAAAAAGGACTGGAAATTGGTCTATTAAACCCAGTGTGTAGACTTTAAAGTATAATTCTTACTTTGGCATTAATGTTTAGAAGGAGAATGAAGGAAATGAAGCTATAACTACGCAAAAAGCTTTTTTCCTTTTTTTCTTAGTAATATGTATATAATAAATTTCTTGAAATCAAATGCATATAACAATGTAAGGTAGTTATGTAAAGTATGCAGAGGCACTTTACATGCGAGGTGGAGGGGGGGGGGGTCTTAGCAGTGACCGCTGACAATGCTAGTGACGTTAAAGATAATGCTCCTTTTCTACCAACTGTAATATATTTAAAATTTATACTATAACAATATAAAGACTAGATTTAATTAGACTGTGACACAGGGTTGCTAAGGGAAGAGGTTAAATTGGATATGTGTGTGTGTTAAATTATGGTGGCTTCCTCAGGCATTATGTGTACTGGTAGATGTGTTCACTAAAATCATATAAAATTATAGCTTTACAGCATTTGAAATGAACAATAAAACTACAGAACCATTAGGTGCTCTTTTTCACCTATCGGCAGAGCTTTACAGTTACAGATACACTGTCTATAGGCACAGGTAATTAATCAAAAAATGACTGAACCATGAGCTTTGAGGCACCTATATGGGAAACATTAAAACTAGTACTTGAAGTGTTATTGACAAACAGTTCAGTGAAAATGAAGCTTGACATGTTGAAGGGAATACAAGCAAATGCATTCCTAATAATACCCACCTTTTCAGTACAAGTCACAACAATGCAGAATCTATTAATTTAATGATAGCCAGGGCACTTTTTATAAATGCTTACAATCAGTTAACAGAGTAGGCAAGTTGTTTTTCACAACTGAGAGGGAAGCTGATGGGACAAGAATGGATGGCATGGAACACATGCTCTAACATGCATGCTCAGCATGAATAAACCTAACTTTAGAACAGGTAAAACCTGTGGGTGTAATTGTTTATCTTGGGCATATGCAATATATGGAGGGATACATTTCTTTTGTGGAAAATGTATATACTTGTGTGCTTGCTGTGAATTAAAAAGGGGTTGAAGGTTTAAAAATTAAAATGTAGATGTTTTTTGAATGTTTTTATTGAAATGACAATTGTGGGAAAATGTGATATGGGTTGAAACAGAGATGAGAATTTGCAATCACATACAAGATTTGCCTGCCAATTACGGTTTGCATGGAAGTTGCAAATTGGAGCGACATATACTTAAAAAAAACAAAAAAAAAAAAAAAAAAAAAAAACAGTTATGTAGAATACATGAAAGCAATTGCATCTTATCAGAATATCTGCCGCATCATTTCATGGCATGTGAATAACATTGCAAGTATAGACAAGAGGCAAAGTGTACTAAATTATATTAAGAAGGGATGGGTACAAATTGCAATGTTGAAAGAAACACACTTAGCAATGAACATGTGAATTTGCAAAGGAAGGATTTCAGAATGGTTTACTTAGAGTATCAGGGACAAAGGAACAGGAGTGGGGGGCTAATACTGACTGTGAGAAGGTTTCCAATAATGATAGAGGAGGAGGAGGTGAAAGACAACAGTAGATTGGTGGTAATAAGGGCTTACTGGCAGGGAAGAAGGATCACACCGGCATGTATCAGAGTCCCATTTCATTTACTGAATTTACAGTTCACCGAACTTCAAAACAGCAACTCCTTTCTGCCGAAGCTCCACTTTTCTGAACACAGACAACACAGCAACATACAAAAACAAACAAATTCTTTAACATTTTTGCAGGGGGGGCAAGCCTTCCTGCACCCCCCATGCCCCCTGATTATATATACCAACTCCAAGATTGCACTACAGTGATGGAAAGGATACATTTCCCGATGTTCACTGTATTGAGATCTCCACTGACAAGCAATGAGCGCTGTTAAAATAACTTTCCATATACTACATACATCCCTTCAACAGCACGGCACAATTACCTCTTTTCAAAAATGCCATCATATCTGTCAAGTTCTACAAGTGTTATGGTGTGCAAGAACGTACATGAACACTGCAGTCCTTGTAGTTGTAACTGTGTTAAAGATCTGTAAGGTTTATTTAACAGTTTAAAAGGAGAGACAGTACCTGCACCTTGGAAGAAAGCTGAAGAGACTTTACTACTCAAAGACAGCAAAGATCCTTAAATCCAACTTCACATAAACCAATTTACATTTTGAACCATGATTATAAAGCATTTATGTCTATGCTAGCTAACAGAATGGCTAAGGTGCAGTCAAAACTGAGATATGGATCAATGTGGTTTTGTGGAGGAAAGAAAAACATTTGGCGAGATTAACAGCATGTTGATGATTCCAAGGGAAGCAGAGTGCAAGGCCACCCTGTTTTCTCTGCATCCACAGACAGTAAACAATCACTATAGTTTGCTGGGACTTTATGAGTAGGAAAATGACAGGAGTAGGAAAATGACAGGATTTGCCTTTCTGGATAGAATAAAGGGTTTAAATTGGAAGACTTTTCTGTCTCATACCAACTCATAATTCTTTCTAGCATGTAGAAGGGTCAGATGCTGGCGTCCTCTCCTGCCCAGTTGGTGAATCTGGGAATTCTGAGGCAATGTTACAATTGCCTCATGTACACGGACAACCCTCTCCTCCTCCCACATAACACTAACACTTGCGAGAGATGCAGCTATTTAGCCAAACTGGAGGCTGAGCTCTCTCAACTCAGGACTGGCAAGACCAGGCAGGAGGAGAAGGCAACTACACACACCACAATACAAGTCTCACATAACTCAACCACACCACTGAATCAAATACATAAACACACTAAGACATACTCGGAGGCTCTGAGTAAAAATTTACCTAAACAGCAAAGGCCTCCAAAGCAGACACCCAAGCAACTGCAAACTCAAGACACCACACAAACAACACATAAAAAACAAAATCAGTGTGCAAAGCAGTCACTGCCCTTAAGGCCAAATACAACACCAAACATATTTGTCATAGGTGACTCCATAGTCAGACACACTGACGTCCCACTCACCAGGCTGAACAAGGAGAAGGTCACGGTAAGCTGCCTATCGGGCTAGAATCCGCCACATAACACAAGCACTCACGTCACTCCACGGCAAGTACAAGTATGCCACAGTCATTGTCCATGCTGGTGTGAACGACCTGAGACGTACCTCCCTGGACTACATGAAAAGAGACATAGAGGAGCTCTCTGATTATGTAGCCCATGCAGGTATGACCCTGACCCTGAGCAGTATCCTTCCTTCACCACGAATGATGCCACAATATAGTGACAAGATGATCAGCTTTAACAATTGGCTTAATTTCTGGTGTCATTCAAAGGGGATCCAGTGTCTGTCTGCTTGGGATGACATGCTTGACAAGCCACGCTGCTTCACAAGGGACGGCTTGCACCTGTCACCCCTGGGATTCCGGATACTGGCTAAGGCTCTCGCCACCCCCATAGTGCCTTTTTTAGGCAAGGTTCAAATTCTAAACCTACCACCCTAGAAAACAAAAACGGGAAGAAACTAAGGGTAATGCTGCTCAATGCCAGAAGTCTAAATCTCAAAATGCACGCACTCGAGGCCCTTCTCAGTATGGAGAACATCGATGTCTGTGCTGTGACTGAAACCTGGTTCAAGGCTCCTGAGAGCACCCCGGCACTATCATGTTTTACCTCATATCATGCGTTCCAGCCCCAAAACCCGGACCATACCACAAAAGGAGGGGGTGTATCCATATTCATCAAGGATATCCACACCTCCAGGTTGGTGGCTACGCACGAAGCATCGGAAACCATCCAGGTGCAATTAACCATAGGCAAAACTGCTCTACAATTTGTAGCATGCTACAGGCCACCCTCTCAAACTCAGGAAACCCACACAGCCTTCCTGAAGACACTGGAGGGTATAAATGTATCACCAAATACCATCATATTGGGTGACTTCAACTACCCGAATATAGACTGGGAACATTACTCAAGCCCCAACTTTCTAGCCCAAAGGTTCCTGGAGTTCATAAATTCAAATGCCATGGAACAACTAGTCACTGTCCCCACAAGAGGAGAAAATATACTAGATCTCATCATCACAAACATGGGGACAAAATGCTCCACACCGGAAGTATATCCCTCTTTGGTGAGATCAGATCATAAACTAATCTCACTAGAAATCCACATCCCGACCCACCCCCAAACAAAAAACAGCACAGTGAAGAACTTCTCTAAAGCAAACTTCACACTACTCAAGACAGGTGTGGTATCCTTCAAGGCCCCCGAGCCAATGGAAACCACAACCCAAGCAGCAGAAGCCCTTACAAATGCCTTCTATGAACACCTTCAGGACTGCATGGATCAGGCAATCCCAAATAAAACCAAGACTCTTTCCACCAAGGGCAAACGTCCAGTCTGGTGGACCCCAGCCATAAACAAACTTTACAATAAGAGGAAAAAGCCATTACCTGATAGAGCAAAATCCAAAAAAGGGAAGGCATCTTTGATCAGTACTAGCAAGAAACTACGATCCCTCATAAAATCATCCAAGGCCAACTTTGAGAAAAAAATTGCCATAGATTCAAAAGACAATCATAAGGCCTTCTTCAGCTATGTCAGAAACCTGGGTGGAAACTCCCAGATATGCTCAGAATTAGTCCATAATGATACAAAAATCACTGAACCCACAGACATTGCCAACATACTGGCAGACAGGTTCAGCGCAAACTTCACCCCCCCCCCAAAAGGAGAGAAAACTATCCCAACAGAGTGTAGCCTCCCAGACATCTCAAATGCGCAGGTGAAAGCTGCTCTCTCTAAAGCTAAAAACACAGCATCAATGGGACGGATGGTGTCCCCGGCTGTGTGCTACATGAACTCAATGAAGAACTAAACCCGCACATAAGGCAGCTGTTTAATCTTAGCCTTACCACAGGATATGTGCCCAAGGAGTGGCGTACGGCAACTGTGGTCCCACTCCACAAAGGCGGTGCCTCTACGGACCCTGGCAATTACCGCCCCATAAGCTTAACAAGCCTGGTCTGCAAAGCTATGGAGAGGATCATAATGGAACTCATAAACAAGGACATAGGGGACTTGCAGACCTTGGACCCAACCCAGTTTGGCTTTGTCAAGGGCAGATCTTGCCTTTTGAACTTGGTTGACTTCTTCGAAACAGTTACCAAAGGCCATTGATGAGGGAAAGGCAGTCCATACAGCCTACCTTGACCTTGCAAAAGCTTTCGACACAATACCCCACTTGGGGTATCATAGAGAAACTTACCAGCTTAAATGTAAACCCATATGTCACAAGATGGGTTGCAAACTGGCTAAAGGACAGAACCCACAGGGTTAGAGTTGCTGGAGCCATGTCAGACTCCAAGCCGGTTACAAGTGGTGTCCCACAGGGCTCAGTCCTTGGCCCCCTATTGTTCGGCATCTACTTCTCAGAAGTACAGGCAAACATAGGAGGACTATGGCTGACAAAGTCTGCGGATGACTGCAAACTGGGTGCCATAGTGGATAGTACATCGGACACAGACATCCTTCAGAGGGGTCTCACGGAAACTGATAGCTGGTGCCAGAGCCATGGCCTGAAGTTAAGCAAAAGTGTATAGTCATACCCTTCGGGAAAAACAAGGTAACCCCAAACTTCCATATAGGTGGCAACCCACTAAGCACAGAAGAGGTTATCAGGGACCTGGGTACCTGGTCGTTTGACACTCACGTTGCTAAAGTGGTTCGAAAGACCTTCTACATTGCCCATCTGATCATGAAGGGATTCACATCCAAATCAAGTGAGGTCATTGTTCCCCTGTACTCTTCACTTATCAGACCAATGATAGAGTACAATGCCCCATTCGGGATGTATCTCACCCGACACCTGCAGCAATTGGAGAGACCCCAAAAGTTCCTCACCAAAAGGATAAAGGGACTCCAAAACCTGTCATATACTGCCAGACTGAAGAAACTCCAACTCTATTCAGTTGCATACTGTCTGCTCAGAGGTGACCTGTGCCTGACATACAAGGCATGACCAACCCAGAATTAATGGACATGCTCCACCTCAAAAAATCCAAATCCACCAGAACCACTAGAGCAAGTGACTTAAACCTTAGCACGGATATAAATAGGACGTGCTGGAGGGATACATTTATCACCCAGAGACTCCCCATGCTGTGGAATAAAATCCCGGTCCATGTGAGGCAGAGCACCTCGCTGGCTCTGTTCAAGAGAAATCTTGACCGGTGGATGGGAGATCGTAGGTTTACCCCGGGAATCATCTCTGTGTCACTGCTGGACAGAGGCACAACAAACTAATGGGCACATTATTTCTAACATAAGGGGTGGCGTAAGCCACATAACTTTGGGCTAGGCTTATAAATGCCTTAGGGCAGATAGCCTAGTATAAACCTATGAACCTATATATGAAGAGAGAGTCAGAGGCAAGAATCAAGGAGGGATTGTTCTTTTCTGACAAGCTGTGTTTGAAGCCAGGAAGGGGTGTTCTTTTCTTCTTTTGTAATTTGCCTTATACTTAGAACCATTGGCAAAGAAAATAAGGGATTCTTAACATCAACAGCATAATTAACTGACATGGTATTCAAGAAAAATTAGCCTTACTTGCAAATAACATTTTCAAACAGTTTCAAAATTTTCAGGATATAAAATAAATGGAAATAAAACAAAGGCTATAGCAGTAAGATATATTCACACTTAAATATGGGTATTGCATAACTAATTCATTCGGACATAAAGTGAAGTATTTAGGTGTTTGGATTAAAAAAGGATTTTATACTGACAGCTAAGGATATGTGGTAAGAGACTAAACAAAAGGTATTACAAATATTGAGAAGTTGGAAGCTCCTGATTATGGATATGGACAGTAAAGTACAAGCAGTGAAAATGTTTCTCATACTGTTACTACTGTATACAGGTCAGGCATTTTTTTAATCAGTAAGAGGAAAAAATGTGGACCATAATTAATAAAGAATTTAACAAATTTATTTTGGAGGGAAAGAGGACAAGAACTAAATGGGAAAGCTGTTTCTCCCCACAGAACAAGGTGGTTCAGGATTACCATATCAGAAGTGATACTTTTCAACTACAAAGTTAAGGCTCATATGCATAACAATCAAAAGTTTATAACTCAAAGTGGAAAGAAATTATATTGAAATTGGGGAAGGGGGGAAGTTCATGAAAGACGACGAGTAGAATTTTGGATGCAGGCCCATAATGAGAACAATCACACAGAAAAATAAGTTATGTACTCACCATAATGTTCCATGTTTGTTGTCAATAATCTCGCCTTCATTCTTGACGGTTGGGTTCGGAACAGAGCATCGGTTGCGACTCGGCCTAATACTAAAGCTCGAGAGCTTCCACTGGCTTGAGGCTATACCTTATCCCATGATGCCTGGCAAGAGTTTTCCAGATCTTGTTTGCAAATACTAAAGAGTATAATCTATCAAAACATAAGGAGGTCAAACTATTCCCTAGCCTATGCGTCAGGAAGCGAGAAGGGAATCAGACAACTCATGACCACTTCCATAAGCTTTACTCTCGATCCTCCGGGTAGGGGGAGGGAGGGTAAGAATGAAGGAGAGATGATTATGGACAACAAACATTGAACATTATGGTGAGTACATAACTTCTTTATGTTATGGTGTCCCATCTCGCCTTCATTCTTGACGGTTGGGACAGCGTCCCTAGCAGAGCACCTTCTTTCTTGGGTTGCTCAAGGGAATAACCTCTTCTGAACAGTGGAAACAATGGAAGCCCTGTTCCGAGAGGCCACGTCTACTTTGTAATGAGTGATAAAGGTATGAGGATTAACCCATGTGGCTGCAGCACAAATTGAATCCAGAGGAAGTCTGGCCTGAAAGGCGGTGGAGGTCAACATAGCTCTAGTCGAATGGCCTCAAATTCTCCCTGGTAGTTACTCTTGCTGAGAGGTATATACATAAAAAATGGTATCTGTGAGCCATTTAGATAAAGTGACTGTTGGCACTGGAGCTCCTTTCTTGTTATCCCAGAAGGAAACAAATAATTGATAGTCTTTTCTAAACTCCTTTGTCCTATGTAAATAGAAATGTAACTGTCTATGGACATCCAGCTGGAGGAGCTTATGCTCTGCCCTGTTGCCATAGTTCATAGGTTTATAGGTGTGTACTAGGCTAATGGCCATGGAGCCTTTACAATCCTAGCACATGGATTATCCTGGCATCATGTCACCCGACCTTAGTTCCCAGTGTTCTCTGTCAAGCAGAGTCACTGGAGTGATCCCTGGGGTGAATTTTCTATTTCCCATCCACTCATCAAGATTTCTCTTGAAGAAGGCCAGTGAGGTGCTCTGTTTGACATGTATGGGAAGTCTATTCCATAGCATGGGCAGTCTCTGGGTTATGAACCTGTTCCTCCAGCATGTTTGGTTGATTGTGGTAATGAGGTTGAGATCTCTGTAGCGTGTTGTGTGGAGAGATTGGGATTTCTTTAGATGTAGCATTTCTAACAGAGCTGGGTCAGACATGGCTTTATAAGTCAAGCAGATATCTCCTTTAAGTAGGCAATATAAGACAGAAAATAGTTGGGAGTTTTTTTTAGTCTGTCCATATATGACAAGTGTTTAAAGCCTAGGATCCTCTTTGTGAGGTACTTTTGCAGCCTCTCCAGTTGTTGCAGGTGTCTAGTGAGGTACATGCCAAATGGGGCATTGTATTCGATGATTGGTCTAATGAGGGAAGAGTAGAGGGAGACAATGACCTCCTTC
Organism: Protopterus annectens; assembly: GCF_019279795.1. Classification (NCBI taxonomy): domain Eukaryota; kingdom Metazoa; phylum Chordata; order Ceratodontiformes; family Protopteridae; genus Protopterus; species Protopterus annectens. The sequence goes on along the minus strand of NC_056731.1, from coordinate 1,580,922,685 downwards.
TTCCTGGAAGCAGATGAGAAAAAAGACAGGTAAAATCAATAGACTGATTTAAGTTGCACTCGGAGCATACTTTGGGCAGAAAAGAAGGATTTGTTCTCAGAGAGACTCTTGTCTTTTTGAAAAACCAAAAAGGGAGGATGAATAGACAGGGCTTGAAGTTCTGAAACCCGCCTGGCAGAAGTAATGGCTGTTAAGAAAATTGTCTTCTATGCTAGAAATTTTAGTGGGCAAGACGAAGGTGGTTCAAATGGAGGAATAATTAACTTAGCAAGTACAAAATTTAGATCCCAAGGAAGTGGCGGCTCTCTTATTGGGGGTCTTAATATGAATGTAGCCCTCAGAAAAGCCTTGCATAATCTGTGAGACAAAGTGCAGTCGTGTACACTTACCATAAATGTAGATGTTCGAGTGTATTCACTGTTGCAGTCATTACATTTGGGTTATCTGCTTGCAGTAGCCTTCAGTCAGTCTGATTAACAAATTCATGGGTCATGCGTTGGTTGCTGTCCTTTCTTCCATGATGTCAGGTATAGACAACATCATACAGCCAACACCATTACATCAGTTTTTCTTGCCCCAGATGTCAGGTGCCCCCCTAATGGGAAGCAATTAAATTGGTAATACAAGGATATACTTCCAGCAAAAAAGCAAATACACCAAAAAGCTTTTTGAGCATAGTAAGTGAGAGTAGAGGTATAGACAAAAGAAAAAAGGGGGCTGGAGGGAGGGTAACCAGGACTGCAACAGTGAATACACTCGAACATCTACATTTATGCTAAGTGTACACAATTGTACTATGTTCTTCATGTTTTACTGTTGCAGTCATTACATTTGGGTAGATTCCCAAAGCTAAGGTTGGGAAGAGGAATTTAAACAGAATTAGGGCCAGCTATAAGGCCCTGCAAGACTGCAGTGACAAAACCAGCTCTGGATTTAGAGAAAATTGGCAAATGATAATGCTTGATGAAAGTATGTACAGAACTCCAGGTAGCAGCTTCTAGGATACCCCTTGTAGGGACACCCCAGAGAAAGGCTGTAGAGGTAGATGCAGCCCTGGTTGAATGGGGGCTGATGCCCTGTGGGATAGGTTTTCTATGGTTCTTATAGCAGAAATGAATGCAGTGGCCTATGAATTTTGAAATGATTTGCTTTGAAATAGCTTTCCCCTCTGTCCCTGCAGCAAATGTCACCAGCAGTTGTTCACATTTCCTTTGAGGTTTAGTCCTGTCCAAGTAGAATCTAAGTTGTCTGTGCACATCTAAGGAGTGCAGTATCCGTTCCCCTTTGTACTGTGGATTAAGGAAAGAAAGTAGGCAAATGAATGGACTGATTAAGAGCCATACTGGATACTACATTGGACATGAAGGAGGGATTGGTTGCGAGGAACACCCTGTCCGCATGAAAGATGATGAAAGGCTCCACTGCCATAATGGCCTGTAATTCGGATACCCTTCTTGCAGAAGTGATTGCTTTAAGGAAAGCTGTTTTCCAGGAAAGGAATTTTAAATCTACAGTAGCAGCTGGCTCGAAAGGAGGAAGAGTGAGTTTCTCCAAGACAAAGTTAAGGTCCCAGGCTGGAGTTGGAGCTCTCCTGGGTGGCCTTAAATTTTTGGCCCCTCTGAGGAACTGTTTGTGCAGTGGGTGAGAGAAGAGGGGAGGCTCTGTGCTATAATGAGCTGAAATGGCTGAGGCATGAATTTTGATGGAGGAAAAGGACAAGCCCTTATGAAGCATTTCAGTCAAATATTGTAGAATCTGAGGTAAACTGGGCACTGATGTGCTCATCCCTTGAGATTGGTTCCAGGTATAAAATCTTTTCCATGTTGCAGCATAAGATTTTCTAGTACTAGGCCTCCTAGCCTCTAAAATTATATCCATCACTGATTTACTGAAGGGTGGTAAAGGAGAGATTAGGTTATTAGCCAGGCTGCTAGGTTCAGAGTTTGCAGCTGAGGGTGCAGAATCTGGTTCTCCTGCTGAGACAACAGGGAAGGAGTCTGAGGCAGGTGCCATGGGGCCAAGTGTGACACACTGCGCAGGAGGGGGTACCAGTGTTGGCTTGGCCAGTGTGGTGCAATTAAAATCATCCTTGGCTTGTCCTGTTTGATCTTTAGTAGTACCTTGGAGAGCAAAGGCAGAGGAGGAAAAGCATAAACTGAAAGTTTTTTTCCAACTGAAGGATAGAGCATCCACTTTCCAAGCTAGTTTGTGGGGATTCTTTGTGCAAAATTTGCCCAATTGATGGTTCTGGGGGGAGGCAAACAGGTCTATATCTGAGCTCCACCATTTGCTTGTCAACATGTTGAAAATCCTTGGTTCCAGTTTTCACTCGTGTGGGTCCATGAGATTTCTGCTTAGTTCATCTGCCAGTGTATTTAGTTTTCCTGGCAGGAACTGAGCTTATAGATTCACTTGGTAGCTCAAGGCTGTGTTCCACAATGCCATGGCTAGTCTACAGAAGGGGTAAGAGTGTGTACCCGCCTGCTTGTTTATGTACCACATAACCATGGTGTTGTCCCGTCTTTACCATTAGTTGCCCTGGAAGAATGATCTTTGAAGGCTGTCGGAGCATTCTGTACAGCTAACATTTCCTTTTGATTTATGTGTAGGTGCATTTGACTTGGGTTCCATTTGCCCTGAATGCACTTCCCTGCCAGGTGAGCCCCCCACACATAGTCTGATGCATCTGTTAAGGTTTGGGCGGCAGGGGGTAGTGTGAATGGTAGTCCCCTGTTTTGGTGGCAGGCCTCTGCTGACCAAAGGAACTCTAGGCATACGCAAGGTATGACAGGAATCATTGCTTCTAGATCCTGTGAATGTTGACACCATAGGCTTTTGAGATACCACTGTAGTTTCCTCATATGCAGCCTTGCATATGGAAATAGAAGGTAGGAGGCCATGAACCCCAAGGCTTGCAATATTTGCCTTGCAGATAACTGGGTTTTTGTGGCCACTTGTTTGAAGTAGGTTGTCAAATGAATCAGTTTCTCTGGCGTGAGGAAAGTCATCTGGGAAGTTGTATTCAAGCTTGCTCCCAGGAATATAATTTGTTGACAGGGTACCAGGTGTGATTTCTTTTTGTTTATCGTGTACCCCAGACAAGTCAGTACCCTTTGAACAAAGGCCAGATGATTCAAAAGTATGTCCTGGCTTTCTGTCTGAATTAGACAATCATCCAGGTATGGGTATATTTGAATATTTCTTTGCCTGCAAAATCCAATGACTGGAGCAGTAGATAAGCCAAAGGGCAGTGCAGAGAACTGATAGTGCATGTAGCCTGCTCTGAAGTGTAGGTATCTTCTGCAAGACTCCCTGATAGGGATGTGCAGGTATGCTTCTTTTAAGTCTAGTGTTGCCAACCGTGGATCTTTGCCTAGCATAGGAAGCAGCTGGTGAAGAGTCAGCATCTTGAATTTTGGAATCACCAGAAAGGTATTTAGAGTAGAAAGGTCTAGGATAGTACATCATGTATTGCCTTTTCTGGCTACAAGAAAAAAGTCTTGAATAGAAACCTTGTCCCTTTTCCTCTTCTGGTACCAAATGAATAGCCCTCATGCTTAAGAGAGAGAGTACTTGATTTTTGGCCTCTGCCCACTGATTTGGGGGTAGATCTGGCCACCCGCTTGGTGTTGGTAAGGTGTGGAAGTGAAATCTGTATCCTTGGGACACTATTTAAAACCCATTTGTCCTGGGTAACGAGTTCCCAGTTTTTGGCCTGCAGACCAATCTTTCCGCCTAAAGGAACATTCAGTTGGGAAGTGCTTGGAAGTTTTAAAAGCAAGTCATTGAGATAGTTTTCCATAGGGGGAGTCTTACTACTCCCTGATTTGGCTGCGGAAACCTAACACTGCTTAGTCTTGTGTGTCCCCTTGGACTGAAACCTCGGGTTTCTGCTGTGTCTGCTGTGTCGTGGTTTGGCTTGAGAAGACCTGGAAGGGGCTGGAAAGGACCAATTCTTAGAGGGCCAATGCCTACTAAATCTAGGAGGCTGAACTTGTAAGAAATCTTTAACAGTTTGCATAGATTTAGCTTTAACATGATCAGGCAAAGTTTGCTCCTTAAGCCAAGCATGCCTTCTGAGCACTGACCCAGTAACAGCAGCCCTGCAAGAGGCCTCTAATGAATCAAATCCACATTGCAAACTATGTTTTCCAACTTGTTCAGCAGAATGTATTAAATCCTGTAATTCTTTATGTTCTGCACAGTCATGAATCAACATAATTTTCTGTTTAAGCAATCCAATAACATGTTGCTGATACTTTAACATAGGAAACTGTCAGTTTAAAGCCCTAATGGCCAAGGTTTCAGAAGTGTAAACCTTCTTACCCCATCTATCCAGTGCACTGGAGTCTCTATCAGAAGGAGTAGGATTTTTAGCAGTAGAAGCCTTAATGCCCTTAGGTCCCTGTGAAATAGTCTCTATAAAAGTAAAAAAATAATAAAACTTCGCCTGAGCCAGTGAAACGCAATCTCGATCGAGCAAAGCGGCAAACAAGATCTGGGGAACCCTCGCCAGGCATCATGGGATAGAGAATAGCCTTGAGCCAGTGGAAGTTCTCGAGCTTTAGTATTAGGCAGAGTCAGAACTGATGCTCGGTTCTGAACCCAACCATGAAGAATGAAGGTGAGACTGAACAACATAACATTATATTTACAAAGTAGCAGAAAATATTTTGATAAAACCAACACAAGAATGGAGAAAGGACATTTTACAAATAGGGATGACTGCAAGTAAGAGCACAGAACAAAGGCAAATGTGAGCAGGAATCTATTGGAAAAAAACATTAAATGAACCAAGGTATTAGGGAAAATAACTAGGGAGGGAAAAGTTAGAGTGGGATGAGGCCAAGCAGAAGTTAGGACTGTGGCTTGGAGGCTGCTTTCTCTACCAGGGATTGATAACAGAATACGAGCACAGAGAAGGGGATTGGGGAGTTTTAAATGAAAGACCAGCTCTGGTTGTGTATACAGCAGAGCTTAAACAGAAGCTGAGGTAAAAAAAGGAATAATTAGTAGGGAGCGTACAATAATGCACAATAACTATGAGAAATCAATCAGAAGACATTATAAAAGATTGGGAAAAGAGACTGGAAAGGCACTATATGAAAAAACAATGTGAGGATATTTGTATGTCTCCCAAGTATGCAACAAAATCTAGAAGATTTAGGATTTTTGCAAGGAAGTGTTTACATAGTTTTTTCATAAACCAAAATAGACAGAGAATTTTTCCATTGGTAGACAGCAATTACTGGATGTATGATAGGAAAGATAACAGTGCCTGGTCACATGTTTTTGGGAATGCAATAAGCTGAAAGACTAAAGAAATTTCCTACAGGGTACTTTGTCAGAAATGTTTGGAGGGCAAATTATTTTGACTGAGGAAAAAGAAGTTATGTCCTTACCATAACATTCCATGTGAGGTGTTTATCTCGCCTTTTTTTCTTACACGTGGGATCGGAGCCAATCCCTCGGCTCCGAGTCGGCCGCTTTTCAAGCTCAAACTCTCAGAGAAGCTCGAGACCTAGTGCATATCCCATGATGCTCTACTGCAAACCCCCAGATCTAGTACGCTGCACCCAAAGACAACCTAAAGGAAGAAAAAGAACTACAGTACCTACTTATCTAGGTAGCTATAGGTTTGCAGAAGGAAAAACAGTCTGTCCAAAGAAGACAGGCTGACAAAACCCGACCAATCCACCAAGGCAACCATCTTTCTCAACAGGAGGGGGAATTTGAGAGGGAATGCAAGAACAAAAAGGTGAGATGAACAACTCACATGGAACGTTACGGTAAGGACATAACTTCTTTATGTGAAGTTGTTCTATCGCGCCATTTTGTTCTTACACATGGGTAGCGTCCCAAGCACCCTAATCCTGGGTGGCTCACGGGAGAACATTCTTGAGCACAGTGGAACCAAAGGAAGCCCTGTCCACTTTGTAATGAGTGGTAAACGTGTGAGGTTTTGACCACGTGGCAGATGCACAGATGGTATCCATGGGCAAACGAGCTGCATGAACTAATGACGTAGAAACAGCCCGAGGAGAATGGGCTTTGACGTTAGTTGGTAATGGCTGGTTAGTGGAGGAATAAATTAATTTAATGCAGTCAGAAAGCCACTTAGATAATGTGATTTTTGATACTGCAGAACCTTTCTTATTCTCTGCGTAAGAGACAGAGTTGATCAGATTGTCTGAAGTCTTTCATTCTGTCCAAGTAAAATCTCAATTGTCTCTGAACAGACCTTGGGAAGAAAGGTAGGGTTTGTCCTGAGAGACACCCTATCGGGGTGGAATATTAAATATGGGGGCTTGGAGGATAAGGCTTGAAGTTCGGAGACCCTACGTGCAGATGTAATGGCTACCAGAAATATAGTTTTCCAAGACAGAAACTTCAAATGACAGGATGACGCGGGTTCGAAGAGGGTGAGCATCAATTGGGATAAAACAAGATTCAAATACCAGGGAGAGACAGGGTATCTGATAGGTGGCCTGAGATGGTGGGTCCCTTTCGAAAAAGGCCTTACATAGTCTGTGGGGGGACATTATGTTAGACCCGTTAAACCCTACATGAAAATTGGAAATAGCAGCCAATTGAACTCTTATGGTGGCAGCAGCTGCGCCATCACAGAACAAAAAAGACAAGAACTCTAAGATGGTATGAATAGGCGCCACATAAGGGTCAATTTCATGATGAGAAGCCCAGTGAACAAATAGTTTCCATTTGCTGTTATATAGCTTCCTAGTAGACAGTTTATGAGAGGAAACTATAATATGCTGGCCCGCGGGAGACCAATCTTGAGACCTGGCTAATATGGGAATTGGAGCAGCCGAGCTGTCAGTTTTAGGGAGATGAGGGAGGGATGAAGAACTCCCGATGAATGAGTCAGAAGATCTGGTACTGGGTCCAGAATCCATGGTTCTTCCACTCGATACTTCTGTAGGAAGGGGAACCAAATCTGCCGAGGCCAAGACGGGGCTCTCAAAATCACAGTCCTTCCCAGACTTTTGGCTTTCTGTATAAATTTGGGAATTGGCGGGAAGGCATATAGGAGGCCCGGGGCCAATCATGTACTAGTGTGTCCCTCGGGTTGCTCCCTGGTGGGGGATAAAGGGCAAAGTAGCTGCTGCATTTGGCATTCATCGGAGATGCAAACAGATTGCAGCAAGGCTGGCCCAATCTGCTGAAAATCTTGTCTGCCACCTGTTGTTTGAGGGACCACTCATGAGGCAACAGGATGGCCCTGCTCAGTTTGTCCGCTATCACGTTGGATGACCCCGGGATGTGCGTTGCTATTAGAAAGCGTCTGGTGGATACAGCCCATTGCCAAATTCTTAGCGCCTCTCAGCGTAAGGCATACGATCTGGTTCCCCCTTGCTTGTTGATGTATCAGACTACTGACATGTTGTCCGTCTGAATTGCAATTGTCCCTGGAGGAAGACAGTTGTGAAAGTGTTGCAACTCCAGGAACACCACACTCAGCTCCAGGACATTTATGTGCAAATGTGATTCCATGTTTGACCAAGTACCTCGGACCGTCTTTCCCTGAAATAGCCTCCCCACCACCCTATCAGGGAAGCATCCGTGGTCACTGTGGCTGTGGGTTGGGGAAGAACAAGGGGACATCCGACTACTAATTGATCGCTGTTCAGCCACCAATTGAGATCCTTCTTGCAAAGATTTGTTCATAGAATTTCGTGTGACATGGGCAGTTGTTGGTAAGACCATTGTGCGAAGAGTAGCCACTGGAGTATGCGTATGTGCATGCGCCCTAATGGGACTGCTATCAGCGTGGCTGCCATTGTGCCTAATAGCTTCAGTATCTGGGATGCAGGAGCTTTGTTCTCGGTCAACAGACTGGACAATTGACTTTTTAGAGATACGATTCTTGCTTGAGGCAACCTGATCCTTGAATTGACGGTGTCTAGCTCTGCTCCTATAAAGGTAATATGCTGCGAGGGCGATAACGCAGATTTTTCGAAGTTTAAGGTTATGCCCAACTGGGAAGAAAGGTTGATAGTGTAGTCTCTTGCTTGGATTAGCTGATGCCTGGAGGTGGCGGTGAGGAGCCAGTCATCCAGATATGGAAACACCCGGAATCCTAAACGTCTCAGGTGAGTCATGACCACTGCCATACATTTGGTGAACACACTGGGGGCTGTGGTGAGACCAAAGGGCAGGGCTCTGAATTGGTAATGACTGGCCCCCAGCCGGAAATGCAGGTGATCTCTGGATGATCTGGCCATTTTGATGTGGTAGTAAGCATCCTTGAGATCTATAGAGCACATCCAATCACCCATTTCTAGGAACGGAAGTATCGATTGAAGCGTGACAATCCGGAACTTTTCCTTCTTGACGAAGGTGTTGAATTTGCTGAGGTCTAATATGGGCCTCAAGTCCCCTGTTTTCTTTGGAACTAAAAAGAACCCTGAGTAAGTTCCTGATCTTATCTGGTCCGCTGGGACTGGCTGGATGACTCTTGTCTAGCAGGTTTTGAATTTCTATGGCTACTAGCTTTCTCAGACTGGGAAGAACATCTGGAGTACTTGTACGCATGGGGGAGGGGTTGTAAAGGGAATGTAGTAACCTCTGGCAATGATGCTTTTTACCCAAGAATCTGTTGTAATGTTTAGCCAGGCATTTGGGTATAAAGCCAAGCGACCCCCGACCGCCTCCAGAGAAGGACAGCCGGGCTTCCTTTCAGGAACGCTGATAGGGCTTACCAGAGAACTGCTCCCTGTCACCCTGGTTATGCGGACCCCCTTTGCCGTTTGGATAGCATCTTCTGTTTCTGCCCCCTCCTTTGCCCCTAGGGGGGGTATCTGTAGGTGTGTTTTGGAAAGCTCCTTGGGGTTTTCGGAATCACATTTTTACACTTTGTTGCCCTTTGGGATACGGTCTAGTTGGAGTGGAAAAACGGACTCCTACAGCAGACAGAGTCTTTCCTTCTTGTTCACACCTAGTAAGCGTCTCCTTAACTTTAGGCCCGAACAAGGCGGAACCATCGAATGGGGTATTGACAAAGGAAGATTTGAAGGCTTCCGCAAAGGAGCAAAGGTGCATCCAGGACTGTCTCCGAAGAGCTATCGTTGAGCCTGAAGCCCTACTCGATCCATCGGCAGCATAAGAAATGAGTCGCATGGATGAGTTGACTATAGAATTGAGGGTGTTGAGTTGTGCAGTCACCTTTCCAGAAACTGCATCAGCTGTGTTACCCTGTAGAGTATCTCCAAGCTCTTTAAGGAGATCTCGTTGAAGGTGGGTAAAATGGGTCAGGTGGTTGAGCGATCTCATGGAAAATGCTGCAGAACTAAATATACGTTTCCCATACCTGTCCATTGTCCTAGAATCCCTATTAGGAGGATGGACAGAAGAAGAGGTTTCAGACCTCTCTTTCTTGGTGGCTGCCGCCACCACCATGGCATCAACTGGGACTCCCTTGGTAAGAAAGGCCTTGTCAGTAGGGGAAGTAATGAACTTGTTGGGCCTCCGAGGGACCGGTTCCACTGAATCAGGGGACTCCCACACCCTTCGAGCAACCAGCTCCATCAGTTCATCGAAGGGCGGGGTAACCCAGGAGGTGGATGGTTGAGACCCAAAGGCCTTCAGGAGTACCGACTCAGCCTCAGTAGGGGCAAGGGACTGCCAATCACCCCTCTGTCTTAAGATCTCCAATATGTCTGCAAATGAGACATCCTTTGAGGGGGATCGTGGGGACCCTTTCAATTTTTCCAAGTCAGTATCTGATGTCAGGGATTCCTATGGGGAATTCAAGTTCCTCCTCTTGTACAGTCTCTTCCTAGGTACTTCATCGGTGGGAGCGTCCGGTGAAGTTCCTGTAGAGGAGGGGCCGCCCAATGGGGATACCGGAGGCCCTGGGTCTCGACACTTGGTAGGGACCTGTGGGGAAGAGGCAGAATGAGGCCCTTTAGAGGGAGGGGAAGAAAGATCCGAGGAGGTAGTGGTCTTAGCAGACATGACCTTCCTCATGGCATCGAAGGCACCAGAATCCCAGTCCAAGAAGTCTGTCGGCTCCGAAGAGGCCAGCAGCCCTCCCCAAGCCGAGATCCCCCGCTCCAGTCCAGAGGACGGAGCCGAAGCCACCTGCGCCGAAGCCCCGAGGGGAAGGGTCAGAACTGAAGTATCAGTCCGACTCTCCACCCTGGAGCCAGTAAGGGACTGTCGGCCCCTGAGACTCCACGGTCGGAACCGAGGAGATCAAGGTCGATGGAGCAGAGGGAGGTGGATCAAACCTCGGCTACGAGGGCTCTACCAACATTGGTTCTCTGTCCCAGCTCCAAGAGTTCGATTGGCTTCGTCGGAGGAGAAGAAAGTAGGGCTGGAATTTCAGGCTTCGAAGCGGAAAGCATTTTGGCCAGGGCCGGGTTCTCTAGCAACCTCTTAACCACTCGGTCCAGGTCCACATCAGAAAGCCTTGAAGAATGGGTCGAGGGATGGGTCGAAGGAGCCGAGGACGGAACCGATTGAAGAATTGGAGACTGAGGAGTCTCCAATATCGGATCCACAACTGGGCTCCGAGGTAAAGGATCGATACATGGCTCCAAGGGCTGTGGAGCCGATGAACGAACCATATCAGAGGAGCTCGGAGCTGAAGACTTGGGCTCCAAGGACCCCTTGGACGACTTCGACCCATTCGAAGCTCCAACGTAGCCTGAATTTCAGGCTTCAGGAGTACCCTATCCACCAACTTCTTGCGCCTTTCCAAAAGAACCCTGGCACTAAAGGAGTGGCAGATAGAGCACACTTCCTGCAAATGAACAGAACCCAAACAGTACACGCAGGTGGAGTGGTTGTCTGTAACAGACATTTTTTGACCACACTCACACCTTTTAAATCCAGACTTTTGCTTTTATGACATATTGTACAATATAAATTCAGATCCCTGAATCTCAATATTAAGTCAAAAATATAACTACACACCAAGTTATCCAAGTATCTTAACTATTAATTATTATAGCTATTAACTATGCACTCTACAGGATATATATTTCTAAGTTATTTAAAAGTGACACAAGAAAGACGCGCGCGCACACACGAGCTGACAGAGCCCTGTCACACCCAAACAGGTAAGAAAAGGCCTAGAAAACCTTTAAGAGAAAAACACTTCAAAAATTTACTAAATCTACACGAACTAACTAAACACTAATTCTATAGTAAATCCACATTTATTTTAACAATATAAAGATAGAAAGTTTCCTAAATATTCTCTATAAATATAGAAAATTTAGTCACTGGCCCGAGCTTCTTCCGACAAGCTGTAGATCCATTGCAGTGGCAAACTAGATCTGGGAGTTTACAGTACAGCATCATGGGATATTCACTAGGTCTCAAGCTTCCCTGAGAGTTTGAGCTTGAAAAGCGGCAGACTCGGAGCCGAGGGATCGGCTCCGAACCCACATGTAATAACAAAACGGCGAGATAGAACAACTTCACATTGAATCTTTTGCGCTGGGATACAGAAACTAAACTGCTTAGAGAGTAAAGTCCGAAGTTTAATGCTGCTGGTGCCAAAAAAGCAATTGCTAGAAAATGGAAATCAAAAACAAATACAGCTAAATCAGAATAACTGAATGTTGTAACAGAGACAAAGGAATTGGAGATGGTATCCTTAGAAAGGGGAAGGGGAAAAAAATACATTGAATTAAACGGAATCTGTGGGAACTATACATACATATATATATATATATATATCTATAAAATGTTCAGGAAGAGGTCTGATACTTCAGGAAAGGCATGACTTGATCACTCTATGAAATGTTAAACTGAATTATAATTATCAGGGCAAAAATCGTATTTATATAACCCATGAAAAAAAGTATATATATATTTTTTCTCCTTAATAATTGTATATGTCCCCATATCACTATATAATATGCAATATTAACAAGATATTTTTTAAAAGAAAGCAACAGAGAAAAAGATCAGAAATAAAACTGTATACTCTAAGTCTTCCGAAAGTTATTCCTGTGAGTGGGTGTGTAGCAATAAGCAATAATAAGTAATGGTAATGTGAAAAAAATCAAAGTGAGTGCTGTGGTGACTGTGGCTAAACTGAATGGAAGAAGAAGAATGAACTAATTCATCTATCTCTAAAATCTGAAGAAAATCCTATGCGAGGGGAAGATAATGCTTCAGTAGCTACCTTTGAGGTGCACTGTTATCAAGCAATGCCCCACAGAAACAAAAAAGATTTAAAATAATCAGACAAAACAAAATGAATAAACACAATTACAAAGCCTAAAAGAGATTTAGTAAGCCTTGTGAGAATGAATGAGTTACACTGAAAATATTCATCTTTAAATCTCCAAATGCAATCAAGCACAGACAAAATCATAAAATACATTTTCTTAAATTGACTCTCTAAACTGCCTTTAAAAGATATAAAAGTATCAAGGTGATAGCCACTAAGGAATACTAATCAAAGCTAAATTTTTAATCCTTCTCCTGAATCAAATAGTGTTCCAGTATTAAACATAAAAAGCTATACTCACAACCTGTTTGACATACAATACTTCAATAAGGATAGTAGTTGTCACAGGCACTATCCACATTGAATCTGTGTGGAAACCCATTTTTTCTTGGCTACTGTTTGATAACAAGCTGTCAATATGAGTGAATGGAAAAGATAAAGCCAAAAGTAATGATTGGCCAAAAAGACAAAATAAATACATTAAAATAAATAAAATAGCTAAACTAAATAAATAAAAATAATAATCATAATAAAGTATAGAAATCTGTATTATTAGACTCTGGAGCCACATGCCAGTGGAAATCTTAAATAACAATTATGACTCCAAAAGAAAGATGCTGTAATGGCAGGTCCACTTGAGTACAACGGTAACTCTATTTGCTGCACATTTGATGCCTTTTATCTGAGGGATGCTCATTAAATATATATATAGATATATACGCGCGCGCGCACACACACACACACACACACACACACACACACACACACACACACACACACACACACACACACACACACACACACACACTTATTTATATAAATTTTCTGTTTGCAATCCCTCACATATACCATGTGGGATAATTACTGTGGGAGGCAATCATCCAGACAGCAATCTCAGTTTTTTTTTTTTGTCTTAACCTCCTCCCTCTCCCAGCAGCTGACATGTATACTCACATATGCAAAGGCCTGCTATGCCTTCCTCTATGAGCATGTATACTCCTGGAATATACACCATGAAGACTACCATGTGAATGTGGCTTGGCAGAGCCAAGCTTTTGTCCATGGACCACATGCTCCACTGCCATGCACTTCTGCCATCTCAGGTCAGACTGCCTCTCCCTTACGGATGTGCAAACAGGATCAACTGCTCACTCCTACCACTCCCCCACCCACCTCTTTTAGCACTCAAGTTGCTAATCAACCTTTGGTCATCTGGGTTTTAGATGGGGCTTAGCACTTCTACACCAACAAGCTGGGTTACTGTACAGCTGCTTTTGTTAGCCGATACACTGCTTTTCTTCCAGGGCCTCTCAATTCAGTCAGACATCCCAGTCAGTACAAAAATGCCTACATGTATTTTTCTTTTGAGTAAGTACTCAAATCAGTTATCTATGGTGGCTCTGTATACAGTGCACATGTTTACATACTAGATTATGTATCCAAGGCCACAGGCAAGTTTGACACAGCGATCATCCAAGGCCATTGGAGGTATAGCTTGGCATGGTGCAGAAATGATAAAGACTACATGAAAAAGATGTCAACTCCACTGAATATGCAGAAGTGTACAACACCGCAGTAAACCAAGCATGTAAACGGTTGCACAGATGTAGCTGCACCCCATAGGAACCAGTGCAGGGCAAACCCACAAGGTGATACCATAATATCAACAAGTTTTATAATAAAAGGAAAAGAAATTTGATGAAAATTAAGAAGGGTAATTCCCAGAATGGTAGAGCCCTTGTCATTGAACTAACTCAGAACCTTAATAAAATCCACCAAAGCAAAGTCTGAGGCTAAAATAACTACGCAAGCCAGACAGTTACAAGGCATTTTTACTGGAGTTCTTAACCTCAAAAGTAGAATACAACAACGCACTCAGCTGATTATGAACAATGACAATACCTAACCTGAGGCTGCAGATATAATGAACCTACAGGCCAAAAAACTTAGCTCCAACTTTTTCCACTCTCCTCTCCTTCTGTCCCTCGAGATGTACCAGAAACTGGTTTGCCTCCAGCGATCTCATAAGACCAAGTCCTAAAAGCGCTATCAAAAGTTAAAAATACTGCATTGATTGGTCCTGACAACATCCACATAAAACAGCATTCATTCCTAGCTATATTCATGTGCAACTTGGATCTACGGATGGGAAACAGAAAATTTACCCCAGGATTGTCCCCTGTACTACTAACGTACAGAGGCAGCTCCCTAACTGCTTCATTCCATGCACATCTCCCCTCAAATTGTCTTTGGTATGACTTCCGTTGTTTTCATTAGAGGTAATATATAATTATTGACCATGGGATGGGTATTGACAATCTCTAACCTAATGGGACAGGTTAATTTGAAAACAAAAAGGGAAACTGGCTAGGCTTAAAAGGGTCTGAAAGGTCAGCTAACCTAGTACTTGCATATGAAGTAATGAACTTATGTAAATGGCTGAAATGAAAGTCAGTCAGTCTAGCAGTGCAAGGCAGTCACAACCAGTTATGTGTATTAGGTCCCTTCGTGCACTCCTCTGACTGTTGCTCACAGTCAAGTTTTAATGTTTTGTTGTAGCATGAATGTATGTTAGTGGGATTTGTGGCAGGACAGCTTTACTGTTAATGTAAGCTTGCTGCAAAATTGCAGACTTGGCAGACCGATACAATTATAGCTACTGGTGCATTTTACTGCACCCTGTCTCTGTAAATACTCCGTGTGGCAATATACAATACTGTGGTCTAGTATGGCTTTTATCATCTTAGATCATTCCTGTGGAGAGGCATTTTCCCTGGTGTTCCACCTCAGGTGGACTAAGCCACAGAAAATGACTGCTGACAAGCACACCGCTATTTGATGGGAAAGAGTGAGAGTTCATATCACAATTAAAATTTTTGTGGAAAATTCAGAGTACTTGCTACCCTACAGTCTTTGTAATCTGATGAGTAGAAAACAGGAGGCACCATCTGTTGTTCAGGAAACACTTCCAAAAGACCAACCCCCCCCCCCCCCCAAAAAAGGGTTGGAACTCCCAAACTATAAATGCTATACCTAATTTATAAATGGAGTTACTCATCTACTGTTGTTATAAGCAATTCATGTGACCCTACCTACAGACTGAAATGCTATTAGCTAAGATCCAAAACTGACTGGGTCTTTTTTGAAAACAAGTTTATATCTACTATCCTACTTTACATTTAAATTCTTCATCTGATAAGTATCCTGTCTCTAGGGACTGGAGTAACAAAGACCTTCCTCATGCACACCTAAAACAAGGAAGTTATGTATTTAATTTTCCAGGTGTGGAAAAAGTCTGGTTTATTCTTGCCACATAAAATGCAATTAAACCATTTGACATCATTAACAGGCCTTTCAGACTTCGGCTATAAACATTCAGAAGAAATGCTATATTTTTTGTTACAAATAAGCCTTTATTAATACTGTTGCAGAAATACCTGAAAAATAAGTAATCACAGGATGTGTCCCATTCATAGTCATTGTATGTGGATATTTTGAAGTCACAAGAGGTACATCTCAGCTGGTCACAAGTCCTGAAGAACAGAGGGAGAAAACAAAATTTACTGTACTGGTGTTATATTACAAAAAAATGCCCAAACATTTAAAATCACTGCTGCATTCAAAAATGTGCTTAAAAGCCTACTGTAAAATGAAGGGCTTACTGATCACTTGGTCTTAGTCTGAAGACAAATATTGTCCCTTACAAACTCTTATGTCACAATAAAGAAATTTTATCAAGTCAAAATAAAATCATAAATACAGAGAATTTAACATAGTATGACAGTACGGAGGCAGAAATTAACTATAGAGAAAGAGAAAGCACAGTTGCTGAAACACTTAATATAATTGTCAATGCTCAGTACCTTCACTGTTGCAGTAGTGATAACACTTTGGTCTTCTGTCCCAGAAAGCCGAAGGTCTAGTATGGCTCAGAGCTTTTCTCCCATCCTCCTCCCCCTTGGATGTCAGTATTCCTGTGATGTAACAGGAATATCCACCTGCCCCAGCTTCAATTCTAAAGCAAAATCTGCCCAGATGGCATAGGCTTCCAAAGGATAGAAGCCCAATCCGACTCCCACCCCCCTAATAATAATACACAAACCTGTAGAGGGGGCCATATATAGGCAAAAGACCTAGTGAAGGTAAGTTAACAAATTACATGATAACTACTCCAATGCCAAGGAAGCTTCAGGCAGGAAAAAGAGAGGCAAGGGGTTGGGGGAGAAGTTATGTACCTACTATAACGTTCCATGTTAGTTGTCTTCATCTCGCCTTCTTTCTTGCTGGTTGGGGATCGGAGCCGATCCTCGGCTCCAACTCAGCCATCTTCAATAGCTTGAGAGCTGTTTACTGGCTCGAGGCTACCCCTTATCCCATAATGCCTAGTGATAGCTACCCAGATCTTGTTTGAAATAGCTAACTCCAGACCGAATGAGAATAAACCAGTCAAAAGAACTGGTTAACTTATACCTCCCATATTCTCTAAATCAATAGAGGAAAACAAAAGAATACTCAGCCAGTGGAAAACAAAAAGGACTCCTCTCGGTCCAGTAGGACAGAGGGTCGGAGGGTGGGATGCAAAAAAGAAGGTGAGATGAAGACAACTAACATGGAACGTTATGGTAGGTTCATAACTTCTTTATGTTAAGTTGTTTATCTTGCCTTTTTTCTTGCTGGTTGGGACAGTGTCCCTAGCACCTAGCATCCTGGGTGGCTCAGTGGAACAGACTCTTCAGAACAGTGGAACCAAAGTCAGTTCTGCTCCTGGAGACCATATCCAACTTGTAATGAGAAATAAAGGTATGAGGGTTTGCCCATGTGGCAGCTGCACAGATGGAATCCATGGGCAACCTAGACTGAAAGGCTACAGAGGTGGCCAAGGCCCTGGTAGAATGACCTTTCAGTTTAATTGGTAACTCTTTGTTCCTTAACTGATAAATAAAAGTAATAGCGTGGGATAACCATCTAGATAAGGTCACCTTGGAAACTGGGAGACCTTGTTTGTTTAAAGCATAAGAAAGGAATAATTGGTCTGACTTTCTTATTTCTTTAGTTCTGTGCAGGTAAAAATGCAATTGTCTATGAACGTCCAATTGGCGGAGTTTGTACACAGGGAGAGCTATAGATTAGTTTAAATTACTTTCTGAGCAGACTTTAGGAAGAAACGAAGGATTAGTCCTCAGAGCAACTCTGTCCTTATGAAACACCAGGTAGGGAGGACGAACACATAGTGCCTGAAGCTCTGAGATGAAGTGATAACTACCAGAATGAGTGTCTTCCAAGACAGAAACTTGACGGAGCAGGATGATGCTGGTTCAAAAGGGGGCAGAATTAAGGATGTTAGGACTAAATTAAGGTCCCAAAGAGGTGGGGGATCTCTCACTGGAGGCCTAAGAAGAGATGTCCCTCTCAAAAAAGCTTTACAGAGCTTATGAGACATAATGTTAGAATTTGACAAACCAACATGAAAATTAGAAATGGTCGCTAATTGTACCCTAATCGTAGTGGAAGCGGACCCAGAGTGAAACAGTTGTGCTAGGAATTTTAGAATTTTGTAGACTGGGGCTGAGAAGGGATCCACATTCCTAGCCTTTGCCCAACAAGAAAAATGTTTCCATTTGCTAGCATAATTTTTCCTCGTTGTAGACTTATGAGAGGAGACGATAATCTCACGGACTGCTGGGGAAATGCTAGGAAGCCTGGCTAAGGTTGGAAGTGGAGCAACCAAGCTGTGAGCTGGAGAGTTTGGAGGGATTGATGCAACCCGCCTGACTGATGAACCAGGAGGTCTGGAATTGGATCCAGAGTCCAGGGCTGATCGAGAAGGTAATGGTGCAGGAACGGGAACCATATCTGTAGAGGCCAGTAGGGGCAATAAGGATCATTTTGCAACCCAAAGATATTGCTTTCTGTATGAGTTTCAGTATCAGGGGAAATGGAGGAAAGGCATAAAGAAGTCCCGGAGACCAATCGTGGACTAGAGCGTCTCCGGGTATGTGACCTGGAAGCGGAAGAAGGGAGAGGTAGTTGCTGCACTTGCCGTTGAAGGGGGTGGCAAAAAGATCGCAGCAAGGCTGTCCTCATTTGCGGAAAATAAGATCCACAACTTCCTGATTCAGAGACCACTTGTGAGGCATGAGGATAGCTCTGCTGAGCCTGTCCGCTATGACGTTGGATTTCCCAGGGATGTGCATCGCAATCAGAAAACGTTGGGAGGCAATCGACCACTGCCAAAGTCTGAGTGCTTCCTGACACAGGGGGTAGGATCTGGTTCCGCCCTGCTTGTTGATGTATCACACCACTAACATGTCTGTTTGAATTGCAATGGTCCCGGAAGGAAGAGAGTCTTGAAGAGCTTGCAACACTAGGAGCACGGCTCTCATTTCTAGGACATTTATGTGCAGATGGTGCTCATGAGGTTGCCAAGTGCCTTGGTCAAGCCCAGATAATGCCCCCCCCCACCCTATCAGGGAGGCGTCTGTCATCACTGTGGCTACCGGAGGGGGTTGTATGAAAGGTCTGCCCTGAGAAACTAGTGGGGAGACCATCCACCAAAAAAGGTGTCTTTTGCATTGCCTCCATGATCAGGATCATGTGAGTCATGGGTAGCTCTTGGAAAGACCACTGCGTGAAAAGAAGCCACTGAAGAATTCTCATATGGAAGTGCGCTAGTGGAATTAGAAGAATGGAAGCTGCCATGGAGCCCAGAGTTTGAAGGACATACCTGACTTGGATCCTTTTGCTCTGCATTAGAATTTGTACTTGTAACCAAAAACGAACAACAACTGGTGAGATGTAAGAAGCTAGAACCAGCGCCAACGGAGAAGTATACCAGCAAAACCCAGTCCAAAAAAGGCTATAAAATGATGTAATCCATAAAGCGTGTAGAAATTTTCAAAAAGCACAACGCCAGCTGTAACACCAATTCTTTATTGAACCAAAAACGTTTGACCTAGGTTTCGTCCGTACCAACAAACGTCATCAGAATACATTACCACAGCTTCTGAAACATTCTTAAATACACAGAGTTACACCCAGATGATTAATTGATTAATGTCAGGTAATTTGTGAATTACTAACGAATTGTGTCACTTAACTAACTCACACTAAAACTACTAAAACCACATGATAATGCAAGTCTTATACTGTGTTATGTTGAAAAAATATAATAATAATTTTCACATTACCAAGTGTACATTTTATATGTTAATATTTTCACATTAATTAAAAACAATTTACATATAATAAAAAAAAAAAATATATATATATATATATATATATATATATATATATATAAAATGATGTATAATATATATATATGTCAATAATTATACCTGTATGTATATAAATTTATGTAATTATGTGTAAATATACCATAAATTCATCAATTGCATATTAATCATAAATATTAATTAATAATAATAATATAGATTGTGTGTTATAATATAAATAAACAATGCAACCCCATTTTCTTTTATCTTTATTTCCCCCTTACTCTGTTAATTTTTAATATAGGTGTGATAGTATGATATTCGTTCAAACCTGGTTTATTATATGCATCCAAAAAAATCTGCCATTTTAATTCTTTAACATCCAGATCATATTGTGTAATTTTATCCTGCTGATCATAAATAACATGTTGGATTACACAAAATTTAAACTTATGTTCTGCGTTATTAATAATATGTCTAGCCAAGGCATTGGTTGTTTTAGAGTGTTGAATATCTAACAAATGTTCTTTAACCCTATCTCTAAAATGCCTGCTAGTTTTCCCGACATAAAATGCTTTACAATTCTGACATAATGCAAGGTAAACTACATGGGATGTATAACAATTAAAATGTCCGTAAATGTTGATGTTGCAAGAATTTACAACTATATTAGCCCCTGTACACTGAATATGTGTACACACGGAACACCTTCCACATTTAAAATTCCCTTGTGGTCTAGTATTGTATCTTTCCATTGGTGTCATTGTTTTGTTCAAACATATCCTTAAATGACAAACTTTTCCTATAAACAAATTTAATCTGCCCTTGAAACAAATGTCCCCACATATTATCTCTGACCAGAATATTCCAATTTCTTTTTATAATTGTTTCAATAATTTCAAATGTGTCATTGAATGTTGTTATATATAAGGGAATATTATTATACGTGGATTCCATACCTAAAACATTTGTGTTACATCTATGTGTGGTGAATCCACAATGGAGTATTGCTTGATATGTTCCATTTTGCCTTTTATTTATCACTTCTTGAAGAATATTTTCACAAAATTGTTCAGGATAACCCCTATTAAGGAATAACTGTAACATATACTTCAATTCATCTTTGAATTCCTGATCATCACTCACCATCCTGGCCGCCCTGACCATCTGCCCCTTAACAATGGCCTTCTTCTGATGGTCAGGGTGCCAACTGTCAAAGTGAAGGTATGAGTTCGAGAACGTTGATTTTCTGTATATGTTTGTTTTTAAATTATTAACATGCTTATTATATGATAACTTAACATCCAAATAGGTGATTATGTCCTGACTAACTTGATGAGTAAATTTCAAAAATCTAACAGTTGTATTAATATACTCAAGAAAAGAATTCAAAGTTCTTTGATCATCATCCCAGATGAAAAAAATATCATCCAGGTATCTGGTATACATTTTAATATGCTCATAATATTCTGTTTTAAATATATAGTTGTTTTCCCAGTAACTCATAATGAGGTTGGCATACATTGGGGCACATGGTGCCCCCATTGCCACCCCGTTAACTTGTTGATAATAATTACCCTCATAAAACAAAAAATTATTGTGCAAAACAATATCCATCAAGTTAACCAATGTATTAATTCTATCCTGTTCATACAACTGAGTCTCAAATAATTGTTCTTCCAACCATATAAGTCCTATGTCATGCGGTATAGTTGTAAATAAATTGCATACGTCCACTGTTACAAAGTAGTACCCTTCTTTCATATTGAATTCTTTTAATCTGCTCAAAAAATCCCATGAATCCTTGGTAATGTATGGAAATTTTGACATACCTTCCTTAAAATAATCTAAAAATTGACCAATGAAGCAAGTTTTGCTTCTCTTCCCATCAACAATTGGTCGAAACTACAAGTTATTCAACCCCTTGTGAATCTTAGGTATGCCAAAAATTCCACTGATGACAGGATTTTCATTCATTAAATATTCATATTCTGTTTCTGAAATTTCCCCCTGATACAATATATCACCTAGTTGTAAATCTATTTTTTTAAAGGCAATGTTAATTTCATTTTTGCTCACTTCAATATAATCTTCACTTAATAGCATATTTGTCATATTAGGAAATGTAATCATTCTTGTCAGTAATAACCATTCCATTGCCCTTGTCGGGTCTCATAATTCTAATGTCCCTTATGTTGCATATTTCACTAAGCATAACTTGCTCTTCTTTGGTTATATTGAAATGTCTATTTTTCCTATATGTTTTGTAAAAATTCCTCATATCAATTTCACTCAGCTTTTCAAAAATGGCCACACTGTCATTCATGGGGGGATTATATGTACTAGATTTAACGAACTTACCCTTGTCATAACTATTATTATTTTCAGTACTACTTTGAAAATGAACCTTTAAATTCAATTTACGAGTAAATAACTTTAAATCCAACACACATTCAACTAAATTTCCTTTCTTACAGGGAGCAAAACTAAAACCTCTTGAAAAAAGGTTAACTTGTTGTTCATTAATAGATAATTTTGAATAGTTGAATAATTTGAAATCTCCCTTGATATTAGTCACAATAATGGGGTTGCTTAAAAATGCATTTTCCATTACATTCAATACGTTGTCAGTTTCATCATCACACTCATTATTTGCAACATATTCACATATATTCGCCTCTATTTGTTGCCCAAAATAAATATCAGGATTACAATCAATGAAAAAATTGACATAATTGATACTATTGTTTCCATTTAAAAAATGACTTGCTCACATTCCAGATGTTCACTTACATTGCTTCCACATTCTAATATTACATTGTCCTCACCATTAACATCAAATACATTGCTATTAAAATTGTGACATTCATATGTGCTTAAATTCATAAGGGTATCATTTTCCATGATACCGTAGCGGTGTTGCGTGATATGCTCACAACATACCCCCAGATTGTTAGCATTACCATCCATAATGACATCATGCGCAACAGAATCACTTAATGTTGTTGTCGAAATGTTATTGACATTACATTCTATCATTGTAGGTAAATGTCGTATATCCAATTCATAACATTTTGTGTTCTTTTTATTTTCGTTGACTATACCATGAAATTTAACACATTTGTCTTTGGTAATCATTGTTGAATCAATTATAGGTGAAGAACTAACAAAGTTAATTCTACCAAAGGAAATATCCATATTTTGTTTACTTACTATTTCAGTTTCACCCACATATGATGACACTGTGTTAAACAATCCAAAATTGGAATGAATGTCTTGATACACGGTTCCGTGTATATTTTGCGCTGATGCCTGTGATGTTCTCCCGTTCACCGTTCATTTGCGCTTCCAACCTTGTTTCTGATTGAATAAAAAATTCTGCTTAGGTCGAGCACCCTTTTGGTTATATTCTTGCGTAGTGGTAGTGTACCCCTGATTTTTAAGTCTGAGTGTCGCACCCCTTCTTCCATAGGGCTTCCATTGACAATATGATCCTCAGTTTCTTCGTCGCATTCAAAAGGCGGGTTGACGTCATCAATGGTTGCCGTATTCCTTTCATTCGTTCTGTTACCATGGTTACCATGCTTGTCATTATACGGTGTAGATTTAGGATAAACTTGACCCATTTCTTATCTTTTAATGTCCCTTTGAATTTTGGTGTTTTTCTTTTGATACAAAATGTCACAACTATGTGAAACATCAGCAATGATGTGAGTATAATTGATGTAATAATGGTCAAAAAGAAGGTCTTAGGTGATGGCGTTGTGTAACTCATCCAATTGGCTGAGCAAACTTTCTATTTTAATGTTGTTGTGTTTGACCATGATATCCAAAAGTTTTATACCACAGTTATCAAAAAATGCATGTAGTTCCTTCAACATGGTTTCATCTTTCTCACATCCATTCGGATATCTCCATAGACGTAACCCTTTGGGTACCATACCTAATTCAATATTTCTACTCAGATAACCGTTTTCTAGTTGTGTCCTCTTAAGCTTAAAAAGTTGCGTTTCAAAAAGTTTAAGCATTTCTTTCATAGGTCGAGATTGTTGATTAGTTATTACATCTTTTGGTGTTCGTACTGTAGTAAAATTATAACAGTTGGTTTTCCAATGTTCACTATCACGGACCACATTCATATTTGAATGATTTTGATTGTTTAAACTTACTGTTTCACCATCTCCGTCTTTGTTTGTCTTTGTACTTGTTGACGAATTGCAGACACTCTTTCTAGTGGTAACCTTGCGAACATATCCCTTGTGTCTAAGTCTGCTCCTATGCAAGTGATAGATTGACAGGGCAACAAGGCAGATTTTTCGAGATTTATTGTAATGCCTAGCTGGGTGCAGATTGTGATTGTATAATTCCACGCTTGTAGGAGTTGATGCCTGGTGGTAGCAGTGAGAAGCCAGTCATCTAGATATGGAAACACATGGAATCCTTGACGTCTCAGGTGAGCCGTGACCACTGCCATACATTTGGTGAACACCCTGGGGGCTGTGGTGAGACCAAAGGGCAGAGCTCTGAACTGGTAATGACTGGCCCCCACCCGGAAGCGAAGAAATCTCCTGGAGCACCTGTCCATCTTGATATGGTAGTACGCGTCCTGAAGATCTATCAAGCACATCCAATTGTCCTGACTCAGAAAGGGAAAAATGGACTGTAGCATGACCATGCAAAACTTTGCTCTTTGTACAGACCTATTTAGTCTGCTGAGATCCAGAATCGGTCTCCAGTCCCCTGTCTTTTTTGGTACCAAAAAGAACCTTGAGTAAGTTCCGGATCCGTGCTGGTCTGCGGGGACTTCCTGGATGGCTCTTTTTTCAAGCAGTTTTGAAACTTCTATTACTGCTTGCTCCTTCAGATTGGGTGGAACATCTGGAAGGATGTTCTTTGACATTAAGGGGGGGGTTGATGGAAGGGAATTTTGTAACCTCCGGATATAATGGACTGTACCCATCTGTCTTTTGTTAAATTTTGCCAGGCTTTTGGGTACAGTGGAAGTCTTCCCCAGACTGCCTCTAGAGGTGAGCAGCCAGGCAAACCCTTCATGGATGCTGGAAGGGCTTATCAGAGAAAGATTCTCTGTTGCCCTGGTTCTGTAGACCCCCTCTGCCACGAGGGTGGCATCTATTATTATTATTTCCCCCTCTGTCTCTGGAGGAAAAATCACTACGTGTGTCAGGCGAGACTCCCTGAGATTTACGGAACCACATTTTATCACTTGTCTGACCCTTGGGGTAAGGTCTAGAGGGAGTGGAAAAATGGACTCCCACGGCAGAGAGAGTCTTGCCTTCTTGCACACACCTAGTCAACGTGTCTTTCACCTGTGGCCCAAAGAGAAAGGAGCCATCAAAGGGAGTATTGGTTTAGGACACTCAAAATGGCTCTGCAAAGTTACATAGCCACATCCATGCATGCCTCCTAACGGCCACACCCATGCCCGAGGCTCTACTTGCCCCATCGGCTGCATAGGAAATGAGCCTCATGGAGGAGTTAACTATAGAATTAAGTGTCGCTAGCTGGCAAGCTACTTTGGCTTGTGCTCCATCAGCTGTAGGATCTTGTAGAGTATCTCCAAGCTCTAAGGAGATCTCTCTTTAGTCGAGTAAAATGACATAGGTAGTTCAGTGACCTCATGGAGAAGGTCGCTGAAGCAAACATTCAATTCCTGTTCCTGTCCATCATCCTAGACTCCTTGTTAGGGGGATGAACAGATGAAGAGGTCTCCGCTAACTCTTTTTTGGTGGCTGCTGCTACCACCATGGCATCAACGGGCACACCTTTAGAAAGGAATTGCTTACCCTAGGGAGCTGTAATAAATTTACCAGGTCTCCTTGGAGTTGGTTCCACTGTGTCCGGAGCTGACCAAGCCTTTCGAGCCACTACAGACATAAGTGGATCGAAAGGTGGAGAAACCCAGGAGGTGGAAGGTCGGGAACAGAAAGCATCCAGGAATACAGACTCATCCTCGGTAGGGGCTAAGGGATTCCAGTTCCCCCTCTGACTAAGCATTTCCAGGATGTCCGAAAAGGAAACATCTTCAGAAGGGGATCTCGGGGACCCTTCCGATTCATCTAAGTCTGTATCAGAAGTGACAGACTCAGGGGAGTCAATGTGCTTCCTCTTGCACTTCTTCTTCCGAGGGGGCTCCTCTGAGTGATCAGGGGAGGCCTTGGAAGAAGAGGAAACACCCAATGGGGTGTCCTAGAGCATCGGTTCCCTATGCTTGGGGTCTGGAGATGGAGCAGAGGTTGGCACAGGCACTACAGGGGATGGAGCCAGTGGGGCCGGTAGTGGAGCTGACTCAGGGACAGCACACTCCGCATGACCTCAAAGGCTTCCCTGCCACGAGGCAGAGAAAGCTCCGGTTCCGAAGAAATATGAATCTTTCTCCGTGCCGAGGGAGAAGGCTCCGAGACCGATGTGGGAGCCGAACTCACCTGCGCCAATGTTCCAAGAGGGAGAATGGGGTTAGACAAGGATCCGATGCCACTCGCCCCCTCAGAGCCGACGAGGGAGCCCCGGTGCCCAGATCCCTCGATGGAAGGTACCACCGAGGTAATCGGAGCAGACGTCGGAACCGAAGGAGATATGGTTATCGGAGCCAACGGTTCCACTAACCGAACCCCAACGAACTCTGGCTCTGAACTTATTGGAGTTGGAGGAGGAACATCAAGAGAAGTGGACGGAGCCAATACCTGTTGAGGAGGGCTGGACAAGAATTTAGCTAGTGCCTGCAACTTTAGCAACCTACTGACTACTCTCTCCACATCGTGATCTGACAGCCAAGAGGATCGAGAGGAGTGAGAGGATCGGTGGCTACACTCACTTTGAAGTAATGGAGACCGAGGAGCCGAATGCACCGACTCTAAGGAAGGGGACCTCAGCTTCTTGTGGCTCTGTGACGGCTCCAAAGCATCTGATGGAGCAGACGGGGAGGTTGTCTTGTCGGTGCCAGCCGGAACTGACTTTGAAGGTAAATCCTGCACAGGAGTCAGCTCCGAGGGTGGAGCCGATGGCTTAGTGGAATTTGGGGATTTCACTGGCTGTGAACTCTTTGCCAGTGAATCCTGGGGTTTTAATAGACCCCCAAGGATCAGTTTGTTCTTATGCTCCTGCAGGACTCTCAGACTAAAAGCATGGCAAATAGAGCAAGAGTCCTGCAGGTGAACAGTGCCTAAACAGTAGACGCAACTAGTGTGCCCATCTGTCAGAGACATTTTCTGTCAGTATGAGTCACACTTCTTGAATTCTGATACCTTAGCTTCCTTAGACATGCTGTACCAGAAAAAAGGAAGACTAAGTAAATACAGACAAGAACAAGAACAGTACTACACTAGACAAAAAACACACCAGTACTATCCAACTATAATATAGTTAAAAGTTTTTATTTATTTTTTGTACAATAAGGGAAAAAGAAATAGGAGAGCCTCTAAATTAAATGGCTAACCTAGGGGAGTAGGGAGGGGCGGGGACAACTTTAACTTAAACAAGTTCTACAAAAAAGGGAGAGACACTATAGAAAAAATAACTACAACATGAATCACTAACTCTAAATAGAAAAGATACTAGAAATTTTAAATTTTAGAGGAAAGTTTACACAAAGTTAAATATATGAGCCTGAGCCAGAAAAACAACACTCTCGCAGCTGAAGTGGCAAACGAGATCTGGGTAGCTATCGCTAGGAATTATGGGGAAAGGGGTAGCCTCGAGCCAGTAAACAGCTCTCGAGCTATTGAAGATGGCAGAGTCAGAGCCGAGGATCGGCTCCAATCCCCAATAAGCAAGAATGAAGGCAAGATAGACAACTTAACATTATTACTTCAAACATGAACATAGTCAAACATCTACAATTATGTTAAGCTCCTAATACAACTGTATTATATTCATTGCAGTGTTCACTGCTACCATACTACTAATTCTGGGAATATTCCCAAAGTATATGGACCAGTGGGTGGCTTACATTCAGAAGGTATCGCTATAACAGCCCTTCTAAAATGGCTGTGATAAACAATGCCCTGGCTCTAGACATTATAATTAAACTACCATGTTTGGAGAAGGTGTGGACAAATGACCAGGTAGCTGCTTCCAAAATGGCCTGGGTACTGACCCTTCTAAGGAAGACCCAATGGCAGATATTGCTCTTCTTGAGTAAGCTCTCACTTACCCTGGTACAGTCTTGTCTTGCAAAGAGTAAAGGTAGATGCAGAGAGCCAGCCATTAATCTCTTTTGAAACAAGTGTGTCCTTCCCTAATTTTAGCAGGAGCCTTGAATAACTGGTTTGATTTCTTTAGCTTCTATATTCCTTTCTAGGTCGAATCTCAGCTGTTTAAGCACATCAGTGGTGTGAAGACAAATTCACCTTTGTTGTGCAGTGTAGGGAAGAACACAGAGAGGCTAATGACACAATTTAGAGAGACTTCTGTCATCACTTTGGCCATGAGAGTAGTATTAGCGTGGAGGGATGCACTAACCTTGTGAAATGTGAGAAAAGCTTGCCTGCACATGAAGGCTTGTAATTCTCATCCTCCAAGCAGAGGTAATGGCCACCAAGAAAACAGTTTACCAAAGTCAGGTATTTGAGGGGTACCACAGCTGTTGGCTCAGAGGGTGGTAAAGTTAATGTCTCTAGAATGTATACGAGATCCCCTGGCAGCACTTTCTGGGGGAGAGGGGGAGTCAGCTGCAAAATGTCTTTGAGGAATTGCTCTACCTGGTAGGTAGACACAGACAGCAGACACAAGTCATTTAAATGAGGCACAAAGCCATGGTTTATATAATGGTGTGATTGGTAATTTAAGAGTCACAAGATTAGTTAGGATCTACAGCCTCTCTCTAGCACCAAACAGAGAATCTTTTCCATTCTTTTAGGTATTACATCCTTGTAATTGGCTTCCTAGTCTTCCTTAAATAGCAAGCTCATTCTTGGAAAATGGGTGCCTAAAGGTGAAGAGTGCTAAATCATCCAACCTGTCAGCCTTGGGTTTTTCACATTAGGGCATAGGATGGAACTCTTGTTGTTGGTCAAGAAGTTCCCATGCAGAGTTAGCTGGAAAGGCTTCATTATTACCAAGGTCACTGGAAGAGAGAACCAATACTGTCTTGGCCAAAAGAGTGCTACAAGTACCTTTTCTAGCTTGTCTAATCTTTTGCACAAAACTGAACAGGAGGAGAAGGATGGAAAGAAAGATGCACAGAAACACACCTGCCCACCTTACTAAGATGGCATCTGTTGCCCAGGATCCTGTTTTCGGTGCCCTTGTGATAAATTTTCTTAGTAGTTTGTTTTCTGGAGAAGCAAAAATGCCCATTGATGGCATACCCCACATGTGAACCAAATCCAGAAATTCAGAAATATATCCCTGTTCAGCATCCATTCATGAGGGTCTGCCTTTGTTCTGCTCAACTGTTCTGTCAAGGCATTCTTTTAAGAATTAGATTACTTGCTTATCTTTGCAGAATCTTTTTCAAAGTGAGAAGAATTTCTCACCTGGGTAAAAGATCTAACACAGGCTGGGATTACAAGAGACCACTCACAAAAAAAGCACCCTGATGGTCAAGCCTGACTAGTGGGACAAACACCATACCTCAATATCCAGCCTGCATAAGAGGAAACAGTAGGTTCTCCTGCTTGAACTCACCAAAGTCTGTGAGAATTTGTATGGCTGCCAGGTTTGTTTTAAAGTTTATGGTTAAAGTTATATTCATCGTCTCTTTGATACTGATAGTCTTCCTCAGAGTTTCTCAGCCTCCATGTGAGTCCCCAAGCCATGTCTAAGGAGTTTGTGGTGACTGTGTGAGTGCCCAGTCCTAGTTTGAATGGGATCCCTGACTGAGTTTCACCTGCTGTTATCGACCATGAGAACTTTTCTTACAAACCAGCAGAGAAATGAGCATGCTGGCACCAATGCAGTTCTCTCATGTGATGTCTTGCAGGGGGGTAGCACCAGGACTAAGGAGCCCATTTACCTCATTGTCCCTAGCTGCAGTAGTAGTGAAATAAGAGGTCAGGGAATCACTTTCCAAGAGGAAGAAAATCACTCTGGTTTATTACATTCAGAATGGCTCCCAGAAAAATGAATGTTGAGAGAGCACTAGTTGTGATTTTGGAAGACTTACAAACAGCTGCTGTGTATGGCATCCATCCAAGGTGAACTTCGGGGCTGTTGCTACTCTCTCTACGAATGAGTCGTTATACAGGTAAAGGTGAATGGGAATTCCCTTAGTCTAGCATTATGGAATTACTGGAGACGGATACTTTGAGAACACCCTGGGGGCAGCAGAGAAACCAAAGCGTAAAGTAGTAAATTGGAATGAGTACCCCTGGTTTGAATCTGAAGAAAATACAGTTGTGTAAAATCTTACAGTAACAGTAGATGCCCTTCCTGGGGGCAGCAGAGAAACCAGATGGAAAAGAAGTAAACTGGAATAAGTATCCCTGGTTTGAATCAGAAGTACAGTTGTGTAAAATCTTGCCATAATTATAGATGTCCTTCACTGTTGGAGTATCCTTCACTGAAGGGATCTCCTGCCAAGGATAACCCACAATCCAGCCAGTATACCAAAGTCTTTAGATTTTATAGGTGCCATACGTCACATGTATGCTCCCCACATACAGTTTAAAGGTGATGTATGGATGAAATATTCACAACTGAATTGCCCAGGAGGGAAAAATACCCGCCAGAACAAAGTAGAACATGCACATCCAGACGAAAAAGTTCAGAAGAGAAAGGAAGCAAGAGCCCCTTGGCCGGGGGGGGGGGGGCAAAAAACATAGTAATGGTGAGAGGGTGAATACTGCACCAGTGAAAAGAAGGACATCTATTGTTATGGAAAGATTTTATACAACTGTGCTATGTCCTTCCATATCACTGATGCAGTATTCTTCACAGAAGGGAGAGTACAAGAGCCAAGATGACTGGAGGAAAGCACAGAACAGCCCTCTACAAACCCAGACTAGTCCTGGCAAAATCTACCCTAGCCTTGGAAATAGCATCCAGTTTAGCAAAAGTATGAACAGATATCCAAGTAGCAGTTTCAAGAAAGGAACTAGTGTCCAGACCATTGAAAAAGGCAACAGAAGAGGCAACCACCCTGGTGGCCTGGGTCAATTCCTCAGATTTGTTCTTGGTTTGGCTACTTCAGCTGACAGTTACAGAAAATCTGCTGCATCTGAAGCCATCCACTGCTAAAAGAATGAAAATAAGTACCATTTTGCACTTCTGCAGATTATTTTTTATTTCATAAGAATGCTGTATTATTTGAAACATTATTCGCACTTTAGTAGAGTTTCAAAGATAAACTGTTTTCATTGGTGCTGTAGTACTTACACTGTCAGTAAGTTTTACAGGACTCTAGTATCTAGATTGTGTGGTTCCCTGCACTGGAGCTCTAAATCCAGCATTTTAACATTAATAGGGTTTTCTGACTGCACTCTTGTGACAGAAGTGTGCTGTAGCAAACCTACCTGAGTTGGAAACTGGTGGCTGAAAGCTTGTGTGTTTTCCTGATTGGTCTGTAGGCCTTGCTGTTGCAAAATCTGTACTTATGATTCTATATAACCCCACTGTTTGCACTAGGCTGCTCTCTGGGCAGCGGCAGTTAGCAATGCCCTGCACAGACACACTTTCAAGTTAAAATTTCCCTTAGAATATCTCTGCAACTTCCCCAGTCCCTCTGCTACTCTAGAAGTATCTGACTTGCATGCAGAGCAGCATCACCTTGTTGGACAGCTGCAGTTCACAGAGCACAGTATCCACTCTTTGTCCATGTCCTATCATCCCAGTCCAGTCAAATCTGCTGACTCTTCTCCCTGGTTAAACCCATAGTAAAAAAACACAAAACCCATGGATAAGTACTTTCCTTTTATCTCTGTAGCCAGCCTAGTGGACATGGGCATCCTGATGTAATGTAGCAATTAACTCATGTATACTGGCAACCACTTAATCCTAAAATAAACAAGCACAATATATGTGAGATGTAGTTACACTGAGAAAATTGAGACGCAACTCTCGCATACTGACAAATCAAATGACAAACAGGTTGTCAGCACACACACACATCACTTCCCTCATTAAACAAGGTCTCGACACATAAATCCACATTTACGGAAGAACTCACAAGTAACTTACCAAAACCTCCAGTGCACTGCCATCAGAAACCATATGCAAACAAAACCAAACACCAGCCACTACACACAAAAATACTCATCTCAGGGTCTCCACAAGCAAGCCACTAAGGCAAAACACCACACATTTAATCATCGTGGTCAGAGAAGACTACATTGTAAGACACATGGATGCCCCCCCCTCACCAGACTGGATAAAGACAGGGTTACAGTCAATTGCCTGTCAGGGGCCAGGATTTACCAGATCATGCATGCAATCAGGTCATTCAACCACAAGTACCAGTATGATCCAGTCATCATCCACATGGGTGTGAATGACCTGAGACGTACCTCCCTGGACTATAGGAAAAAAAAGGTACAGGTGGGTACACTTACCTAAATGTAGATGTTCGAGTGTACTCACTGTTGCAGTCATCCCCTGCGGGTTATCCCTGCTGTGGTAGCCCTCGGCCGGCCTGAATACCAGAGTCAATGTTTTTCTGTGTTGGCTGCTGTTGCATGCTGCCTGACATCAGGACGTCAGTGCTATAAAGGAGAGCAGCAGACACCATTAAATCATTTTTTCTTGCCCTAACCCATCAGAGGCCCAAGTAAATATGTCAAACTGATCCTGGTGGCTAAAAGCCACCTTTTGAAACTTATGCCTCCCTAAAAAAATAAGATATAAGGGGGAAGGAGGGTGGGAAACCAGGACTGCAACAGTGAATACACTCGAACAGCTACATTTATGATAAGTGTACGCAACTGAACTATGTTCTTCGTGTTTCACTACTGCAGTCATCACCTGTGGGAGGATTCCCAAAGCTGAGGATAGGGGTGGTAGGCTTAGTAAGATACCTAAGAATGAGTTAGCATGCCCTGCAGAACTGCAGAGGCAAACCCAGCCCTAGCCTTAGAAAGTAGAGGTAGGTGGTAATGCTTGGTAAAGGTATGGACAAAAGTCCAGGTGGCAACTTCCAGGATGTCCTTGGTGGGAACTCCACTGTGGAATGCTGTGGAGGTGGAGGCAGCCTTAGTGGAATGGGTTCTTATAGACTTGGGGGGGGGGGGGTCCATGCAATCTGTAGCAGAAATGGATACAGTGTGATATCCATTTGTAAATGATTTGTTTGGAAATGTGCTTCCCCTCTGCCCCTGGGGCAAAGCCGACAAGTAGTTAGTCCATTTTCCTGAAGGGTTTGGTATGGACCAGATAGTGTCGGAGCTGTCTGTGCAGGTCTAGTGAGTGCAGAATTCTCTCCCCCTTGTTTTGAGAGTTAGAAAGGAAGGTGGGTAGATGTATAGCCTGATTGAAAGTTACATTAGATACCACCTTGGGCATAAAGGAGGGATTAGTCCTCATGGAGACCCCGTCGGCATGGAAGATGATGAAGGTCTCAATAGCCATCAGTGCCTGAAGTTCTGAATCTGTCCTTGCTGAGGTGACAGCTAGGAGAAAAGCAGTCTTCCAGGAGAGGAAATTACAGTTGTGTACACTTACCATAAATGTAGATGCTCGGGTGTACTCACTGTTGCAGTTATTACATTTGGGTAATCTGCTGGCAGGTTGCCCTCAGTCGGCCTGATTAAAAAAGTCTTGGGTCCTGTGTCGGTTGCTGTCCCTTCTTCCATGACACCTGGATTAAATACATATTTTCCTTTAAAACCTCTGCTAAAGGAACGTAAATTGATTAATTAATCATCTACTGATTTACTCTGATAGATTTTAATTAACTATGGTATATATTGAGCTTGTGGTTTATTTGTCTTATGTCTGATGAAGTGCCATGTTGTGGGCATGAAAGTGCTTACATTTTAACAAAGGATTTGTTTTGTTTGAAGTCCTGGTGGTCCAGGATTGTTTTTGCTAGTTCCTCCTTCTTCCATGACGTCAGGTCATCAGGGGTATAAAACATGCAGCCGACGCCATTACATCAGTTTTTCTTGCCCCAGATGTTAGGTGCCCCCCAAATGGGGAGCAAAATATATAAGTAATTATAAACACAAAAATATACCTCCAAACAAAAGCAAATACACCAAAAAGGCTTTAAAGTATAGTAAAAGAAAGCAGAGGTATAGTAAGAGAAAAACAGGGGGCTGGGGGGGGGGGGGTAACCAGGACTGCAACAGTGAATACACTCGAGCATCTACATTTATGGTAAGTGTACACAATTGTACTATGTTCTTTGTGTTTCACTGTTGCAGTCATTACATTTGGGTAGATTCCCAAAGCTATAGTTGGGATGATGGATTTATACAGCATTAGGACCGGCTATAAGGCCCTGAAAACAGCAGTGGCAAAGACAGCTCTGGATTTAGAGAACATTGGTAAGTGATGATGCCTGGTGAAAGTATGAACTGAACTCCAGGGAGCAGCTTCTAGAATATCCCTGGTAGGAACACCTCTGAGAAAGGCTGCAGAAGAAGATGCAGCCCTGGTGGAATGAGATCTGATCCCCTGGGGGATAGGTTTTCCATGGTGCTTATAGAAGAAATGAATACAATGGCTTATCCATTTAGAAATGGTTTGCTTTGAAATAGCCTTCCCCTCTGCCCCTGCAGCAAATGCTACCAGCAGTTGTTCAGATTTTCTTCGAGATTTAGTCCTGTCCAAGTAGAATCTAAGTTGTCTGTGTACATCCAATGAATGCAGAATCCGCTCCCCCTTGTTCTGTGGATTGGGAAAGAAAGTTGGCAAATGAATGGACTGATTAAGAGTCACACTGGATATCACCTTGGGCATGAAGGATAGATTGGTCCTGAGTGACACTCTGTCCGCATGAAAGATGATGAAAAGCTCCACTGCCATAAAGGCCTGTAATTCAGAAATCCTTCTAGCTGAAGTGATTGCTAAAAGGAAGGCTGTTTTCCAAGAAATAAATTTTAAGTCTGCAGTAGCTGCTGGGTCGAAAGGAGGTAGAGTGAGTTTCTCCAATACAAAGTTAAGGTCCCAGGCAGGGGTTGCAGCTCTCCTGGGTGATCTCAAGTTTTTGGCCCCTCTGAGATACTGCTTTAGCAGAGGATGAGAGAAGAGGAGGGGGTTCTGTGTTGTAATGAGCTGAAATGGCTGAGGCATGGATTTTTATGGAAGAAAAAGACAGGCCCTTATGAAGCATCTCAGTTTAGTATTGCAAAATCTGAGATAAATTGGGCGCTACTGTGCTTATCCCTTGAGATTGATTACAGGCACAGAATCTTTTCCATTTGTCAGCATAAGATTTTCTAGTACTAGGTCTTGCTCGCCTCCAAAATGACATCCATCACAGGTTTGCCGAGGGATGCTAAGGGGGGAATTTAAATGATTAGCCAAGCTGAAAGATTCAATGTTTGGAGCTGAGGGTGCAGAATTTGGTTCTCCTGCTGAGACAGTAAGGAAGGTGTCTGAGGCAGGTGCCATGGAGAAATTTGTGACAGACTGCGCAGGAGTGGGTACCAGTGTTGACGAGACCAGTCTGGAACAATCAAAATAATTTTTGGTTTGTCCTGTTTGACTTTTAGTAGAACTTTGGAGAGCAGAGGCAGAGGGGGAAAGGCATAGACTGATAGGTTTTTTCCAGCTGAAAGACAGAACATCCACTTTCCAGTCTTTTTTGAGGAGTTCTTGA
Organism: Protopterus annectens; assembly: GCF_019279795.1. NCBI lineage: Eukaryota > Metazoa > Chordata > Ceratodontiformes > Protopteridae > Protopterus > Protopterus annectens. The sequence continues at coordinate 1,580,887,551 of NC_056731.1, read as the reverse complement.
GCAAAATTTGTCCAACTGATAGTTCTGGGGTGAGGCAAAAAGATCTATGTCTGGGATCCCCCATTTGCGTGTCAACATGTTGAAAATCTGTGGTTCCAGTTTCCATTCTTGTGGGTCCATGATATTTTTGCTTAGTTCGTCTGCCAGAATATTCAGCTTTCCTGGCAGGAATTGAGCTTGTAGTTGTACTTGGTAGCTCAAGGCCGTGTTCCACAATGCCATGGCTAGTCTGCAGAGGGGGTAGGAATGTGTACCCCCCTGCTTGTTTATGTACCACATAACAGTGGTGTTGTCCATTTTTACCATTAGTTGTCCTGGATGAAGGTAGTCCTTGAAGGCTGTCAGTAGTGCATTCGGTACAGCTAACATTTCTTTTTGATTGATATGAAGGTGCATTTGATTTGGGCTTCATTTGCCCTGAATGCACTTCCCTGCCAGATGAGCCCCCCATGCATAGTCTGATGAATCTGTAGTTAGTGTTTGGGTGGCAGGGGGTGGTATGAATGGCAATCCCTTGTTTTGGTGGCAGGCCTCTGCCCATGATAGGAACTCTAGGCGCAGGCAAGGTATGGTAGGAATCATTGTTTCCAGGCTGTGACAATGTTGACTCCATAATCTTTTTAAGTACCACTGAAGTTTCCTCATATGCAGTCTTGCATACAGAATTAGAAGAATGCAGGAGGCCATGAACCCCAAGGCTTGCAGTATTTGTCTTGCAGATAACAGGGTTTTTGTGGCCACCTGTTTGAAGTAAGTCACCAAATGAATTTGCTTTTCTGGCATAAGGAAAGCCATCTAGGCAGTTGTATTCAAGCTTGCACCCAGGAATGTAATTTTTTGAGAGGGTACCAGTTGGGATTTCTTTTCATTTATGGCGTACCTAGACAAATTAGAACCCTTTTTACAAACTCCAGATGTTTTAGAATAATGGCCTGGTTTTCTGCCTGAATTAGGCAATCGTCCAGGTATGGATATATTTGAATATTTCTTTGCCTGCAAAATGCAATTACTGGAGACAGGCACTTTGTAAATACCCTGGGTGCAGTAGACAAGCCAAAGGGCAGTGCGGAGAATTGATAATGCAAGTAGCCTGCTTTGAAGCGTAGGTATCTTCTGCAAGATTCCCTGACTGGGATATGCAGGTAAGCCTCTTTTAAATCTAGAGTTACCAACCAGGCATCCTTGCCTAGTATAGGAAGTAACTGGTGAAGAGTCAGCATCTTGAAATCTGGAATGTCCAGAAAGGTGTTTAGAGTAAACAGGTGCAGAACTGGACGCCATGATTTGTTTTTTCTGGGTACCAGGAAAATTTTGGAATAGAAATCTTGTCCCTTTCCTCTTCTGGTACTAGTTGAATAGCCCCCATGTTTAGGAGGGAAAGTACTTGTTTCTGAGCCTCTGCCCACTGATTTGGGGGCAGGTCTGGCCACCCGGTTGGAGTTGGCAACGTGTGGAAATGAAATCTGTATCCCTGGGACACTATTTAAAACCCATTTGTCCTGGGTTATAAGTTGCCAGTTTATTTGCATGAAGAGCCAGTTTTCCCCCCAAAGGGGTGGCTAAGAGGCAAGTGCTTGGCAATTTTAAAGGAAAGTCATTGAGACTGTTTACCATAGGCTGGTGTATTATTTCCAGATTTGGAAATGGAGGCACCCCATTGCTTAGTTCAGAAAGTCCCTTGGGACTGAAACCTGGTGCTTTTGAAATGTCTGGGTTTGGCTTGAGTGGCTCTGGAAGGAGCTGGAAAGGACCAGTTCTTAGTAGGCCAGTGCCAACGTGCCAACTAAATCTTGGAGGTTGTACTTGTAAGAAATCTTTCACAGTTTGCATAGATTTAGCTTTATCTTCCACCTTTTTTAGAACTTTTTTAGCCTTATTGCCAAACAAACTGTCCTACTGCAAAGGAGCATCCAACAGTTTTGCTTTAACATGATCAGGCAGAGATTGCTCCTTAAGCCAAGCATGCCTTATAAGCACAGACCCAGTAACAGTAGCCCTGCAAGAGGCCTCCAAAGAATCAAAACCACATTGCAAAGTATGTTTTCCAACTTGTTCAACTGAATGCAATAAATCCTGCAAATCCTTATTTTCCACACAGTCAGAAATCAACATACATTGTTTGTTTAAGCAGTCCCATGATATGCTGTTGATATTTTAGCACATGGAATTGGCAGTTTAAAGCCCTGATTGCCATGGTTGCAGAGGTATAAACCTTTTTACCCCATCTATCTAGCGCCCTGGAATCTGTATCAGAAGGGGTAGGATTTTTAGCACTAGAAGCTTTAATGTCCTTGGGCCCCTGAGAAATGGTTTCAGGGTCCGCAACAGGATTTTTGAAAAGGAATTTGTGGGAATCAGGAACCCTGTAGTATCTGTCTGGTTTACAAGGGGACAGAGGCAGGGAATCAGGGGCCATACTGGATTCCGAAACACATCATCAACGATGTCTATTACAAGAGGTATAGCCAAAGGCCTATGCTGAGGAATAAGGAGGAAATCCCTAAGCCTCTGTTTGGATTCAGAAAAATCCTGACTTTCCCAGTGGAGATGCTCCTTTAAGGTATGTAAAGTTTCCCCAAAAGAAAAATCCTCAGGGGGAGAAGCAGAGGGAATGGAATCCTCTGCATCAGAGTCCTCATAAGTAGGTATGGACAAATCCAGTTCATTAGAAGAGTGAGAAGAAACAGAGTCCTGTTCAGAAGATTCATAGTCAAGTTCAGCCCTAGGCCTCTTAGAAGGGGGGGGGGGGGTTGACTACCCCTGATTAGAGTAATTAAATCTTCAGCCATTTTGATCATTTGTTTTTTAGGCATAGGGGCCTGAACATGTGGCCTGGGCATCATTTTTTTAGACACAGATCGAAATTTAAGCCTTAGTATTGAAGGTGGAGTCGGTTTAATATGCAAGTCTGTAAGCCTGAATAGCCCCTCAGAAGCCGGTGCCTGCACAGCAGCTCCGGACGCATCCAAGGTAGAGACATCCATGGGTTCCATAGGTGAAGCATCTCACGGCATACCGGAGTCCGAATGGGTCTCAGTAAAGGCCTGCGAATCAGAAGTAGCGGGTATCAGAGGCTGCGAAAGCGCCTCACTGAGTACCGGCAAACTGGCGACTGGCTTAGAAGCATCGTCGGCAGTTTTGGACCTCAATGGCCTGTCTCTGTCTTTTTCTTTGTGTTTTTTCAGTATTCCAGTAGTCGGAGGGCTAACCAACATCATTTCTGGATAATTAAACCGAGAACCGAAATATTTAGAAGCAAAAATGTACCGACGATGGATAGTGCGCTGATTAAATAAAGCACAAAACCAACAGCAAGGTACGTCGTGGTCAGGGCCTAGGCAAGGAATACAGTACAAATGAAAATCCTTATGAGGTATTTGCTTCCCACAAGTAATACAATTATTAACTTTTACTGACATCTGTAAGGTGCAAGAAAAAGTTTCCCCAACAGGGTACTTAGCTTTTAGTTGAAGACTTCGATTCTGAAACTTGAAAACGAAAATTTCAGGAGTCGGCCGACCGGCACTTGCGAACTGCTTCTGCTTCGGGCACCGCACGGCAAGAAAGACTGATGTAATGGCATCAGCTGCATGTTTTATACCCCTGACGACCTGACGTCATGGAAGAAGGGACTGCAACTGACGCAGGACCCAAGACTTTGTTAATCAGGCAGACTGAGGGCCAACCTACCAGCAGATTACCCAAATGTAATGACTGCAACAGTGAAACATGAAGAACATTCTTAGTTCTGCTGAAGCAGCAGGTTTGAAGGGTAGTAAATAAGTTTTTCCAAAACATAATTCAGGCCCCAGGCTGGAGTGGGTGGGCCTTCAGGGTGGTCTGATATTAGAAACCACTCTGAGGAATTGTGTAATCAAAGGATGGGAGAAAAGGGGCTGTTCTGTATCAAAATCAGCTGAGATGGCTTAGGTGTGGATTTTAATAGAGGAGAAGTAGGCGCCACTATTAAGTAGTTCCATTAGGTAGTCCAGGATAAGAAGGTGGAAGGCTGTGAGGTATTGCCCCCCTCTGGACTGGCTCTAGGAGCAAAATCTTTTCCATTTTTCTGCATAAGATTTTCTGGTGCTGGGCATTCTGGCCTCTGTGATAATGGCTAGGACCCGTTTGCTTAACAGGGGCCCCTTGTTTGCCTTTAGAGTATTAGCCATGCTGATAGTTTGAGAGTCTGCAAGTCTGGGTGCAGCAACCCCCCCCCCCCACCTGAGTTAAGAGGTCTGAGATCACGGGAAGCTGTAAGGTCAGGCTGCGCAGTAAGTGGTACCAATGTTGTCTGGAGCAATGAGGATGGCTTTCGGTCTCTTCTCCCTTATTTTAATCAGTACCTTTGGAATAAGAGGCAGAGGAGGGAATGCGTGCACAAAGAGGGTGTTCCAGGGGAAGGTCAATGCATCCACTTTCCACGTTAGGTGGCGATACTCCCTGGTACAGAATATTTTTAGCTGATGGTTGAGGTGTGAAGCAAAGAGATCAACCTCCAGAGTCACCCACTCCTGAGTGATCTGTAAAAAAATTTTTCTGTGGAGATTTCATTCGTGGGGGTCCAGTAAGTTTCTGTTTAAATGGTCTGCCAGGGTATTGCTGATTCCTGGTACATATTGAGCTATCAGGCGTAGTCCCATGAAGAGGCTGTCAGCCATAGATTCATGGCTACCCTGTACAGAAGGTAAGATTGGGTCTCTCCCTGTTTGTTGATGTATCACATTCCTGTGGTGTTGTCTGTTTTGATAAGGAGAACCCTGGGCTTGAGATGGGGTTTGAAGGAAGTCAGAGCCTTTTGTACTGCCATATTTTTCTGCAGGTTGATGTGTAAGGGAAGGTGCTGTGCATCCCAAATACTTTGGGTGCACTTGCCTTCTAGGTGACCGCCCCAAGCTGTGTCTGAGGCGTTGGTGGTAATGGTCTGCCCGGTTGGATGAAGGGTGAAGAAAAGACCCTTGTTCTGAGCACAGGCCCTTGCCCACCAGAGAAACGTGGCCCTTATACAGGGGATCAGAGGGAGAGAGGTTGCTAGAGGCTGAGAGTGCTGACACCAAAGGTTCTTTAGGTACCACTGAAGTTTTCTCATGTGAAGCCTGGCCAGAGGATTTAGAAGGATGCAAGATGCCATTTACTCCAAGGCTTGCAGGAACATTCTGGCAGTGACGTGAGTTCTGGAAGCCAGCTGGGTGAAATAGAGAGGCAAGAAGCTCTGCTTTTCTGGGGACAGGAAGGCCATTTTGGATGCTGTGTCCAGCAGTGCTCCCAAGAAAATGATCTTCCTGGAGGGTGTTTGTTTTGATTTCTTCTTCTTCTTGATGGTGTACTAAGGAGGTTAGGAGGGTTTTGACAAAGAGGAGGTCCTTGAGCAGCTTTTCTTTGCAGTCTGCCTGAATGAGGCAGTCATCCAGATAAGTATAAATTTGTATATTTTTCTGCCTGCAGAAGGCTATGGCCAGGGCTAAGCATTTGGTGAATACCCTGGGAGCAGTAGATAAGCCAAAGGCTAGCACGGAGAACTGAATAAGTTGCGATCCTGCTCTGAAGCGAAGGAATTTCCTGCAGGATTTCCATATGGGGATGTAGAGGTAGGTATCTTTTAGATCTAGGGTTACTAACCAGGCATTTTTTTTTGTCAGCATAGGCAGCAGCTGGTGTAAGGTTAGCATTTTGAATTTGGGGACCTCCAGGAAGGTGTTCAGAATGGACAGATCCAGGATGGGGTGCCAAGTGCCCTCTTTTCTCGGAACCAAGAATAGTCTGGAATAAAAGCCTTAGCCTGTTCGATCTGAGGGGACAGGTTCTACTGCCCCTTGGGATATGAGAGTGTAGACTTGTTTCAATGCTTCTGCCCACTGATTTGGAGGTAAGTCTGGGTACCTCACTTAGAACTGGGAGTTTGTTGAAGTAGAATTTGTATCCCTGAAAAATTATCTTTAAGACGTATTGGTCCTTTGTTACAGAGAGCCAATTTTCTTTGCAGAGGGAGAGCCATCCTCCTAATTTTTGGTGAGCAGAAAGAGGGAAGAGGGGAGAGGGAGTCATTGAGAAATTTTGCCATAGAGGGATGGCTTAGAACTTCCTGCCTTTGGAGTGGGAGTGGTCCACTGTTTGGTTCTTTGCTGTCCCTGGGGTGGGAGTCTGGGTTGTCTGTCCCTGCGGGGCTTACCTTGCCTATCTGCTAGGTGCATGAAAGGACCAGTGTTTTGAGGGAAAATCCTGCTGAACCTAGGAGGTTGTACCTGAAGGAAATATTTTACTGTTTGCATAGATTTTGCTTTTGTCTTTCATCTTTTTAAGCACCTCTTCTGCTTTTTCTCCAAAGAAGCGGTCCTTATCCAAGGGTGCATCAAGTAATTTAGATGCGTTATGATCAGGGAGAGGTTGTTCCTTCAACCATGCATGTCTCCTAATGACAGATCCTGACATTACTGCCCTGCTAGAGGCTTCTAGGACATCATATCCACAGTGTAATGAGGGTTTAGCCACTTGACAAGTACAGTGCAGTAAATCTGCTAACTCTTTCGAATTGGCACAGTCAGGAAAGATACATTTTTTTTGTTTCAACAGTTCCAAAGTGTGTTGTTGATATTTTAACACGTGGAACCGACAGTTGACAGCTCTAATAACCAAGGTAGCAGAGGTGCATACTTTTTTACCCCATTTGTCCAGAGCTCTGGAGTCCTTGTCAGAAGGAGTAGGATTCTTTGTAGAGTTAGCCTTAGCTCCTTTTGGTCCCTGTGTAATGACCTCCAGGTCTGCAGCAGGATTTCTGTGCAGGTATTTGTGGGAATCTGGTACTGTGTAATATCTGTCAGGTTTTCTGGGAGCAGGTGGGAGGGCATCAGAAGTTGAACTGGATTCATGGAAGTCATCATCAACCTCCTCTAAGATAGGAGTGATGGCCAAGGGTCTGTGCTGAGGCAGGTCTAGAAACTCTTAGTCTTTTCTTAAACTGAGGAAGTCCTGGGAGTCACAGTGCAAATGTTCCTGAGGGTGTGAAGAGTTTCCCCAAAGGAAAGATCTTCTGGTGGGGAGGCAGAGGGAATGGATTCCTCTGCATCTGAATCCTTATAAGCAGTCTGAGGTTGTTGTTCCTCTTCAAACTCTGAATAGTCAGATTCCTCAGAATCCTGTTCTGTAAGTATATCAGGAGAAAGGTCTCTTTTCCTTTTAGATGGTGTGGTTTGACTACCGCTGATAAGGGAGATAAAATCCTGGTGGCTAGAGGTAGTTTTCCTGGGAATGGCCTTGCCTCTAGGCCTAAGTGAATCCATCGGTCTGAGAGGAATGGTAGTGGGAAGAGAAGACATCAGTTTTTGTCTGGAATCAGTAGTGCGAAAGGCCTCCTGGGAAGCTGGTGCCTGGGTCATAGCTACGGACGCAACCGAGGCAGAGACACCTAAAGGCTTGGAGGACGAAGATTTCTGCAGCATACCGGACTGCGAAAGGGTCTCGGTAGAGGCCTGCAAAGGTATCAAATCAGGCATCAGGGGCTGCGAAAGCGGCTCTCTGAATTCTGGAGAACTGACTACCTGCTTAGCGGTAGCGTCGTCGGAAGGCTTGGCCTTGTGTGGTCTGTCTCTATCTTTATCCTTACGTTTCTTCAGAATGTCTACGGAAGGTTGGCTGACTGACGCCATTTCAGAATGCGAAGATGGAAGATGAAAAACCCTGGCTACAATAAGAGCTCTATGCCAAAGGTTCTTGCATTAAAGAGGGCACAGAACCATCAATGGGGGATGTCGTGATCTGGGCCTAAACAAGTCACGCAGTATGAGTGGAGTCTCGGTGTAGTATTTGCTTTCCACAGGCGAGACGATTGTCAACTTTTTTGGACATTGGTTAGTGCAAGAAAAAAAGGATTCCCAACGGGGTACTTAGCTTTAGACGTTTTCAGCTGTAAATCAAATCTCTGGTAGCGACTGACCGGCACACTTGCGAACTGCTTCTGCAATGGGCTCCACTGCAAGAAAGACTGATGTAATGGTATTGGCTGCTCTCCTTTATAGCACTGATGTGCTGACATCAGGCAGAATGAGACAGCAGCCAACGCAGAAAAACATTGTCTCTGGTATTCAGGCCGGCTGAGGGCTACCACAGCAGAGATAAACCACAGGTGATGACTGCAACAGTAAAACAGGAAGAACATCATGATGGACCTCTCTGTATACACGCCGCAGGCAGGTATGTGCCTCACACTGAGCAGCATTCTGCCCTTACCAAGAATGACACCACAATACAAACAGAAAATGACTAATTGCTTGGCTACTGAGATCATTCCAGGGGGCTCCACTATTTGTTTGCCTGGGATGACATAATCGACCGACCACACAGCTTTACCAGTGATGGCCTGCACCTGTCACCACTAGACTTTTGAATACTGGTCAAGGCATTAGACACCCCCATAGTGCCTTTTCTTAGGCAGTACCTACTAACGTCACAAGTTCTTCTATTGTGAAACTGAAAATACTACTGCTCAATGCTTGGGGTCTTAACAATAAACTGCACTCCCTGAAAGCTCTCCTTTCTCTGGAGGATGCAGACATCTGTGCAGTTACAGAGAAGTGATTCAAGGCTGCAGAAAGCATCCCAGCATTGTAAGGCTACAATGCCCATCATACATTTCGACCATCCTCTGAAAAGGAAAAAAATGAAAGGAGGAGAGTACACAAACAATTGCACATCAAGATTAGTCAAGCAAGATGACTCACTTGAGCTACTCCATGTCCTGCTGACCACAGGCAAAATCTCTCACTGTATCACTGCTAGCTACAGGGCCCCAACCATGAACTACGAAAACCACTCCACATAATTGAAATTACTAGAATCCCTTACCATTCTGCCCACCACACTACTCATGGGTGATTTTAACTACCCCTTTATAAACTGGGAAAAATACACGACCATTAACACTGCAAGCTCAGAGATTCCCGGACTTTGTCGATGTAAATGTTCTGGAATAGCTGGTCTGCACTCTCACTAGGGAAATACCCTTTGCTTGGTAGGCCTTAAAAAGTTCTGTCCTTAATGTTTGCATACTTTTGGTTAGTTTTTGAAAAATGGAAATGCATGTGTTATCTGGCCCCTCTAAGTTAACTACTTTATTTGTTCCAGTTTTGGGCCCCAGTCCAAAAACACAAAAATCATTTCTATCAGCTGAAAGACCTTGTAAAATCTTACCGAGATCCATATCTGATGTGAATTTAACACCTAATAATGATAGAAAATATTCTAAAAATTATAGAAAGTATATGCGTGTGTGTGTGTGTGTGTGTGTGTGTGTGTGTGTGTGTGTGTGTGTATATATATGTATATAAAATGTATGCATGGAAACAATTCCCTGAAACATAAAAATGAATAATAATAATATACAGTACCTAAATAAGGTCTATGCACAAACCATATATAAGAAGCCTCCACACTTGTATACAGAGTGAAGTGACCAAATGTTTGGCACTCTAAACCTTTTAAGGCCTACCAAGCAAAGGGTATTTCTCCAAGGGGCCTCAGAGTAAGGATTCAACCATTAGTTGCTAATATAGATGAGGAATTATCGGAACAATGGGTTCTTGGCCAACAACGGGCATCTATGAGTTTTGTTGACATATATTATGACAGGTCTGTTGACCAATGTATTTCAGATGTGGTGGTATTTGTGAAGAAACTAAAAAATATGAAGGACAGCTATGTTATGTGTCATGTTTGAACAAGCTTTGCAAAGAATTAATGGTTTTGGAAAAACAACTAAAAGAAAAGAAAATGCATAAATTTAATAGAGACTTGGGGGATTATCAAAGAGGTAAACCTTTTGGAGTAACCAAGAGTGTAAAATTTGACAATCTAGATAGAAAGCCCTTTAAGAGGAAAAGACGTACGTCTATCCTCAAAAATGAAAAACCTCCCAGAGTAGATAATCAGGGGAGGATTCATCTTCTGCCACAGATTTGGATGTGCAGCACACCCTAGATTCTCCAATCTCTGAACGTAGCCATTTGGATAACCCTTTAGCCATAAACCAACATAGGGGAGGTAGAAAACACAGGTCAGGTACACGACGGGGAGACATTACTTCAAATTATGATACAGAAAGAAAGCCCTTTAAGAGGAAAAGACGTACGTCTATCCTCAAAAATGAAAAACCTCCCAGAGTAGATCATCAGGGGAGGATTCATCTTCTGCCACAGATTTGGATGTGCAGCACACCTTAGATTCTCCAATCTCTGAACGTAGCCATTTGGATAACCCTTTAGCCATAAACCACATAGGGGAGGTAGAAAACACAGGTCAGGTACACGACGGGGAGACATTACTTCAAATTATGATACAGAAATAAATATCACTGCAAATGTGTTAAATATTTCATCTACACTGTTACCTCAAGCTGAATTACAATTGTTGAATAAAGGCATTCACATTTTGTACTGGGCTTTTTTGTCTCAGAGGATTCTTTTGCTCAAGATCTGACATCATTGCATTTTGATTCTGTTACTTCTGATGTTGATCAGAATGAGTTTAAATTTCATTAATCCATGTTCATGCCCCTTATGCATCACAATGTCTTTATGTTTCAGAACACTGTTCTCAAAGATCTACATTTCCATTATAAGGAATTTGAGATTTCGTTTCAGAATCTCTCAAAGATTGAACAACAGGTGCTTCAGAACCTTCATAATAATAAAAATTTGGTTATCTTACCAGCAGACAAAGGTGGAGCTGTGGTAGTCATGGACTGGGTGAAATATCATGGGGACGCAGAAAGGCAATTAAATGATGGGTGATATTATATACATATGCCCCTGGACCCTTGTCATAGATTTAAACAACAAATCCACCAATTTCTTCTTGATGCCAAAGAAGAAGTGATTATTACTAATTTGCTCTTAAACTTTACAAAAAAGCACCTAAACAGGCATGTCCAAGGGTCAGCTTCCGGTGATTTCTCCTGTCCACCTGGTGAATCTGGGCATATTGGGGCAGTGCGGCAACTGCCTCATGTACACAGACAATCCTCTCCTCCTACCATCCAACATTACAACCTGCGAGAGATGCACTTACATAGTCAAACTGGAAGCGAAGCTCTCTCCGGCCAAGATTGTGCTAGACAATCAAAAGGAGTAGGTTAACACCTACATTACACCTCAAGCAACTCGTAGCCCTTCAAAATCCACACCATCAACACCCACACATAGCAACACTAAACCCACATATGCAGAGGCCCTTAACATTAACCTGCCTAAGCAACAAGGACCTCCAAAGCCAAAATGCAAACAAACACCAGTCACAACCAAAGTGACACACAGCTCACAACACCAGTGTGCCACCCAACAACAGCCCCTAAGGCAAGACAATGTACCCAACACTTTAGTCATAGGTGACTCTATAGTCAGGCACACTGATGTCCCACTCACCAGGCTGAACAAGGAGAAAATTAGTCAGCTGCCTGTCAGGTGCCAGGATCTGCCACATAACGCATGCACTCAAGTCACTCCACAACAAGTACAAATATGACTCTGTCATTGTCCATGCTGGAGTGAATGACTTGAGACGTACCTCCCTGGACTACATGAAGAGAGACATGAAAGAGCTCTTGGATCACGTGACCTAGGCAGGTATGACCCTAGCCTTGAGTAGCATCCTGCCTTTGCCCAGAATGATACCACAGTATAAGGACAAAAATGATTGACTTCAACAATTGGCTAAGCTTCTGGTGTCATTCAAAGAGGATCCAGTATTTGTCTGCCTGGGAAGACATGATCGACAAACCATGATGCTTTGCCAGAGATGGTCTGCACCTGTCACCCCTGGGATTCCGGTTACTGGCTAAAGCTCTTGCCACCCCTATAGTGCCTTTTTTAGGCAAGGTTCAAAAGATAAAACCACCACTTTCACAGATACAAGCATACAAAATCTGAAGGTAATGTTACTCAATGCTAGAAATCTAAAACCTCAAAATGCACTCTCTCGAGGCACTCCTAAAAATGGAGGACATCGATATCTGTGCAGTAACTGAGACCTGGTTCAAGGCTCCAGAGAGCTCCCCTGCAATACCAGGCTACAATTCTTACCACACTTTTCGGCCACAAAACCAAGACAAAAACACTAAAGGTGGAGGAGTGTACATATTCACCAAGGATATTCACACCTCCTGGCAAGTTGCCCAACACATTGCATCTGAAATTCTCCAGGTGCAACTAACAATAGGTAAGACAGCAATCCAAATTGTAGCTTGCTACAGATCCCTCACCATGACCCAAGATTCTCACTACACCTTTCTAAACATACTGGAAAATATTAAGATACAACCAAACACCCTAATGCTGGGTGATTTCAACTACCCTGCCATTAATTGGGAAAACTACTCAGGTACCAGCTCCTTTTCCCAGCGGTTCTTGGAATTCATAAATTCCAATGCCCTGGATCAACTAATCCACTGTCCCACCAGGGGAGCCAATATACTAGACCTGATCATTACCAACAAGGGAGATAGATGCTCCACACCAGTGGTCACCCCCTCATTGGTCAGGTCTGACCATAAGCAAATCACCTTTGACATCCACATCTCACCCCCACCCCCCAGTAAGGAAACCTCCTTAAAAAACTTCTCCAAAGCCAACTTCATGCTACTGAAGTCAGAAGTGACAAACTTCACAACACCCACGCAGACGGGATCTGGAAGTTCGACTGCAGAATCCTACACACGTACGAGCACATCCACTAGTGCATGAATCGTGCCATCCCAAATAGAACCAAGATGCTCTTCTCGAAAAGAAGGAAGCCAATCTGGTGGTCCCCTGCTATAAACAAACTATACAACAGAAGGAAGAAACTGTTGCAGAAAAGAAGAAAATCCCAGGATGCAAAAAACTCCCTCACCAGCCTCAGTAAGAAGGTGAGATCCCTCATAAAATCCTCAAAAGCTAGATACGACAATAAAATTGCCAAAGATTCCAAAGACAACCACAAGGCATTCTATAGTTATGTCAAGAATCTAAATGGCAATGCTCAGACCTGCTCTGAGCTACAACAGAATGGCATTAAACATACTGATCCCAAGGATATTGCCAATATCCTGGCAGATTGATTTAGTGCCAACTTCACCCCTCTTTCACCTCCTAAAGGGCCCATCTCAATACCAAAAGATTGCCAAATTCCGATAATCATGGCCACACAGGTAGAAACCGCACTCTCCAAAGCTAAGAATACAGCATCCATGGGACCAGATGACATCCCAGGCTGTGTACTACATGAACTACAAAATGAACTGGCACCTCACCTAAGTGTCATGTTTAATCAAAGCCTCACCTCAGGCTTCGTGCCACTGAGTGGCGCACAGCTACAGTTATCCCGCTCCACAAGGGAGGATCCACCTTGGATCCCAGGAACTACCGTTCCATCAATCTGACAAGCCTGATCTGTAAGGGCATGCAACTTATAAACAAAGACATTGGCAACCTTCAAACACTGGACTCCACCCAGTTTGGGTTTGTGAAGGGCCGATCTTGTCTCCTGAATCTGACTGACTTCTTCGAATCAGTCTCCAGAGCTGTGGACGAGGGTAAGGTGGTCCACACAGCCTATCTGGACCTCACCAAGGCCTTTGACACCATCCCCCACTCTGGAATCATAGATAAACTTATTAATCTGGGCATAAATCCCTACGCCACTTGATGGGTTGTCAACTGGCTTACTGACAGAACCCAGACTGTAAAAGTAGCAGACTCCAAATCCAGCTCCAGACAAGTGACAACTGGAGTAACTCAGGGTCCAGTCCTGGGACCACGCTTGTTTGGCATCTACTTCTCTGAAGTACAGGCCAACACTAAGGGACTCTGGCTAACAAAGTTTGCAGATGATTGCAAACTGGGAGCCATTATTGAATCCCCAAATGATGTGGATATTCTACAAAAAGGCCTTACAGAAACAGATGCCTGGTGCCAGAGCCATGGGCTCAAGCGTAATGCCAAGAAATGTATAGTTATCCCCTTTGGAAAAAAACATGTACCCATGAATTACTACATAGGTGGCAAGACGCTAAAACATCGAAAGTGTGATGAGAGACTTGGGGACAAAGGTGGACAGTGGTCTCACTTTCGATAACCACATCACTACAACAGTCAGGAAATCCTTCTATGTGGCACACCTCATCACTAAGGGCTTTTCATCCAGGGAAAAAAGGAGGTCACTGTCCCACTGTACTCATCCCTCATTAGACCCATTATAGAGTATAATGCCCCGTTTGGTATGTACCTCACAAGACATCTGCAACAGTTGGAAAGGCCACAGAAATACCTCACTAAAAGAATCAAAGGCCGAAAGCAGATGCCATATGCTGACCGTCTAAAAAAAAAAAAAAAAACTCCAGCTATACTCTGTGGCATATCATCTACTCAGAGGCGATCTCTGCTTAACATACAAGGCCATGTCAAACCCTGAGCTGTTGGACATGCTCCACTTAAAGAAATCCCAATCCCTCAGAGCCACACGCTCCAGAGATCTAAGCCTTGTCATCTCAATGAACAAAACATGCTGGAGGGATAGGTTCCTGACCCTGAGACTCCCCATACTCTGGAATAGACTGCCTATACATGTCAAGCAGGGCGCCTCATTGGCCCTGTTCAAAAGGAACCTTGATGATTGGATGGGAGATAGGAAATTCACCCCTGGGATCATGTCTGTCACCCTGCTAGACAGGGGCCCAGAGAAGTAAATATTTTGGGAAGAAATATCCAGGGAATTGTTATGGCTAGGCTTGCATAGGCCCTAGGGCCGATAACCTAGTACCAACCTATGAACCTATGGTTTTACACCATCTTACTGTGCTGGACCCCTCATCATCAATATTTATACCCATTACCAAAAATTCATAAGAATTTGGATAATCCCCTGGCAGGCCAACTGTTTTAGGTAAAGGTTCACTTACTGAACCACTTTCTCAGTTTCTGACCAAATATTTAAAGCCCTTATTAACATGCGTAAGATCACAGATACAAGATACCACACAGTTTTTGCATATCATTTCTGATATATACCTCCATATTTACAAAAAACCAGAACAAAAACAAGAAACGACCAAGGACCAGCACCAAGAACCAGAACTGCACTATCAACCACAAACAGAATTTGACCTAGGTTTCGTCTTTAATCCAGACTTCTTCAGAACAAACATAAAATGAACCACACCCTTCCATTTTATAATGTACATACTTAATTGCATAATAAATTTAATTAAACAGTCTCTTTTACTCATCTATTAGCTATTTTTATTCTAATTCAGCTTTAGATATAGGGTCATTTATAGCCTATTATAGTTATGGTTAAAAGCACTTTTTATGCTGACACCAAGTTTTTTAGACATAAGGGGAACTCTAGACATGTATATATAATGTTTTTCATATACCTTCTCTGTTTTACTATACAATGTTTTATTTTTATAGAACTTATTCAAGAATTGAGGTTTTTCTATGTGATATGGATAGGAAGATTTCCATCTTCTCTATGTTTTTATGTCTGTTTTTTAAGTCTGTTTTTAACTTTGTCTGTTTATAGAGTGAGACAGCTTTATGATTCTTTCAGAAACTGCACTGACACTTTAGTAGATACAACAGCTCTTTGCAATTAACTCTGTAATTACCACATTAA
Organism: Protopterus annectens; assembly: GCF_019279795.1. NCBI lineage: Eukaryota > Metazoa > Chordata > Ceratodontiformes > Protopteridae > Protopterus > Protopterus annectens. The sequence goes on along the minus strand of NC_056731.1, from coordinate 1,580,871,912 downwards.
GTGGTTAATAGATGCAATTCGTCACTAATCAGTACTATATAAGGAATCAGTTCAGCTATAGTTAAATAGATCTGAAGAAGCATACAGTTCGTACGTGAAAGCGCTCATCTCTCTTTGTACCTAATAAAGAAGTTTTTGCTGCATAATCGTGGTGGTCCTCATACTGGTGTTCTTCTACGATATCTTCTTGTTTTTAGTGGTGAGGACCTTTGGAGGCCAGCTGGGATTGTGTTATATACCTGTTACTGCCTTTGCTCTATCCTTGGCTGCCTGCACATGATGGATGCTATTGCAATTGAACTGGACTATGCACCGAATAAACAAAGTGGGGTAAGGAAATGGAACAATTTGCTAGAATTGAAAGACAATCCCCTACTGAACATTAATATGGAATTTACTTCAACTGTACTAAATACAGAGAAAGGGAACATTGATAAGCTAAAAGATTTTAATGTTGCCATAAGAGACTTAGAAAACGCATTATACAAACTTTATAGATTGATCTGGCAGAGACGCCATCTGGAAGCGTGTCTGCACTTTAAAGTAATTCCCAGGGGAATGAGGGTTCTCTGTATGCCCTCATACGGAGAAACCCACCCCGAGTTACTACGTAAATGGCAACAGTTAAACTTGGATTTAGGGTTTAACTACATAAAGCTTCTAATAGAATACTTTTTGCCGACTGAGAAAGATCTCAATATACAGGCTGAAACTCTGACTAAAGACATTATGGCTAACTTTAAGGAGGAGCAATTTCAACAGAGACTAGACAATATGTACAATCAGCTCTCTATGTATGGCGACAAACTGCAACAGATAAAGACACGCAAACTATATAGAGATCATACAGACTTTGCTAATAATAACGTTTTTGCCTGGCCGAGATATCGTGAAGCTAATATAACTGAAAATGTGCTTCCTGGGAACTCTGGTCAAATCCAAGAACATTTTCCTAACCAGAGTTATGTTTCAGCCCTAACGAACACTAATTCCACCTTAAGGAATCCGGCTACTACAACTGAAGCCCCTACGTCATCTGCATCATTGAATGTACTGAACCATGAAGTGAGAGACACTCCCCCTCCTAACCAACAAGCATTTGCTCAGCAGAACGCGAGTGTACAAGGCGCCAAACCTAAAATTAAACAAGGGAATCTAGAGGGTTTTTTACCCCTACCACTGAAATTTCGGAAGAACTTTCAAAGCAGATCGAGGAGCAGAGGCCGCACCAAAAGAAAGTACTCTGGGGAAGAAGCGACATTCGGCAACAGAAATCGGAGAAGAGAACAGAGAATTTAGTTTTTAACCTTTCACAACGGACTTTAACTGAGACTGACTATACATTACTGAATAGAGGCTTATCCTTTATACCTGCCCAGGTTAGTAATATTAGTGAAATGCTAACTGACCTGCGGCTGTTTGTTCGTAAAGTTAATCTGAAATGCATTTTTGAAAAAAATAGAGTTCATTCCACTGACTATGACAAAGAGGCTAATAATTTTAAAAGGAAGAGTACTTTTACTCCTTCACAGACACCAGTTACTGAATGTTTCACAAAGGCTTGTGAAACAGATTTTTATAGACATTTTAATAATAAAATGAAGAATTTATATACTAATATTTCACACTCTGAATGGGAATCCTTGTATTCCCTTCAACATGACAAAAATATAGTAATAAAACCTGCCGATAAAGGAGGTGGTATAGTGATATTAGATAATACATCTTATAATACTCTAATGCACACTATGCTTAGAGATACTGATACCTATAAGAAGATAAATACGAATGACCTGACAAAAGCTATCTTTTCAGTACATCATGAGCTGTATGACTTTCTAATGTGCAGACAGATAGATCAGGAATTATATCAGTATTTTTTAATAGAGCAACCCAAGATTCCATACATAAAAGGGCTGCCAAAAATACATAAAGGTATAACACCACCACCTTTACGTCCGATTGTAGTGGGAGAAGGCTGGGTTACTGAAACTATGTCAGTTTACATGGAAAAGAAGCTAAGACCTATTATTGATGATATAGCTTCAATTTTAAAGGACACACATCAGCTGCTAGAAGTATTAACAGATTTTAAAGACGGTATTCCTACCAATAGCATTTTAATAACTATGGATATGAAGAATTTATTTACTTCTATTCCAAACAGCTATGGTTCTGAAGCTATTAGACACATTATTCACAATACAGCTAAATTTAATAATAATGAACAGATTCTCCTGAATGCCATTTTAGATCTCATACTAAATAATAATGTCTTCATGTATGATAACAATCTGTTTCTACAACAATGGGGAGTGGCTATGGGCACTCCCTGTGCAAATACCTATGCGAATCTTGTTGTCTATTACTGGGAGTGCATGCATCTGTTTAACAATGTTAACTTTGAAAAAATGTTATTATACAAACGATTTGTGGATGATATCATAATTTTTTGGAATGGTACGCTAGAAGAATTTTTTGATTTAATGGAACATCTAGAAGCCACTACTTCTTTTTTCAAATTTACTATTGAACATTCCACAACTAAAATAAATTTTCTGGATATCACTATTACTAAAGATGATAATGGTAATTTAAGTCACACTATCTATAGGAAACCCTGCTGGAAGAATACATTATTGGAATACAGTAGCATGCACCCCAGACACATATTTCTTAATATTATAAAGGGTCAGTATATTAGGATTAACAAACTATGCAAGGACCATGGAGACAGAATGGAACAAATATTGGAATTAGAAGACATGTTTATAGAGAGAAATTATAGTAGAGAATTGATTCAACTGGTTAAACAGTCCTTTGAGACATCTTTAACTTCATCTACACAAGGAAGAAGCCTAAATCAGGTACAAGGAGGACATAGGTTGAATAAAGGTGTTATACCTTTTCAAACTAGATACACCAGTGATAACAGATGTATTGTTGAAATTATACGAAAGAACTGGCATATTTTGCTTACAAATGATGATGATATAAAGAGCTTGGTAGGAACAAAACCAAGATTTATCTATACTAATAGTAAGAACCTTAAAAGACTACTATGTATTGAAAAGTACAATGATAAGCCTAGTAAGATATATGATATGAAACAATCTGATGAAAGAGAAGGACTGACTAGAAATAATGAACTAGGAACCCATCCATGTAAAACATGTAACATGTGTGGTTATATTTCTAATGATATAAATTTTACACATCCCAAGTTAGACATTAATTTCAAACCCAATTTTAAATCAACTTGTACCAGTTCAAACTTGATATACCTAGCAAATTGTCAAGATTATATGCTCTACATAGGAATGACAACAAGATTTTTGAAAGAACGCATATACAATCATATATATGATATTAGGAAAAAAGATCAGAAAAATGCCCTTGCCAAACATATATCTAATAATCCTGACCATAGTTTCAGATTTAGAACATTACAACTTGTACATATGAGTAACAGGAAAGGGGATACTTTCAATGAACTAGAAAGCATAGAATTGCAATGGATTCTTAGGTTTAAAGCACACTATAGCCCAGGTCTGAACCAGTATATTAGTGTTAGGTCGGTACTTAAAAAAAGAAGCTTAAAATAAAATAATAAATTCAAACAATTGATTCATATCTATTGATATATTTATATTTTACATCACCTTTGAGACTCAACCACCATAAATATGTATATACCTTTCACTACATCTTCACTATATATGAATCAACATAAATTATAATATATTAATCAAAATTCCCATATTTTAGATACATAAATACACATTTTATACATACATTATTTAATACTTATTCTTAAGATTTTTAATATATTTCTTAAGATATTAAGATGTTTTTAAACATATTCATATTTATATTCATATTTTTATATATTTCCATATTTATAACGCATCAATGTTATTAAATAATGAAATTAATATCTCGTGATTGTACTATATAAATTTATACTGCCTCATTATTTATTTTATAAATAAATAAATAAATTAATAAATATTTACATTGATATTTATACATTTTTTAGTTAATAATTTATATATCTTACAAATATCATAAAATATAATACAAATATATACATTTTTTCATTGTTTAATACAGTTTTCATCTGTATATTTCATATAGATACACATTTAGACAAGTTATGAATATATATATATATATATATTCTTCCTTTTTACATATTTTAACATCTTCATTATAATACCGATCTGAAAGGAATAAATATATCCACCTATTTATATAACTTTAGCCTCCAGTCTAGCCAAATATTGCAGAAGATTTTGTTATTTTGCATCATCAGAATAAACAAAAAGGGCTGAGCTGATCTTGACAGTCTCTTTTACTCATCTATTAGCTATTTTTATTCTAATTCAGCTTTAGATATAGGGTCATTTATAGCCTATTATAGTTATGGTTAAAAGCACTTTTTATGCTGACACCTTCAAGTTTTTTAGACATAAGGGGAACTCTAGACATGTATATATAATGTTTTTCATATACCTTCTCTGTTTTACTATACAATGTTTTATTTTTATAGAACTTATTCAAGAATTGAGGTTTTTCTATGTGATATGGATAGGAAGATTTCCATCTTCTCTATGTTTTTATGTCTGTTTTTTAAGTCTGTTTTTAACTTTGTCTGTTTAGAGTGAGACAGCTTTATGATTCTTTCAGAAACTGCACTGACACTTTAGTAGATACAACAGCTCTTTGCAATTAACTCTGTAATTACCACATTAAGTGGTTAATAGATGCAATTTGTCACTAATCAGTACTATATAAGGAATCAGTTCAGCTATAGTTAAATAGATCTGAAGAAGCGTACAGTTCGTACGTGAAAGCGCTCATCTCTCTTTGTACCTAATAAAGAAGTTTTTGCTGCATAATCGTGGTGGTCCTCATACTGGTGTTCTTCTATCATTTCTGATATGCAATTAGAGCCTGGGTGGCTATTGTGCACTCTTGACATGGCAGCATTATACAAAAATATCCCCCATTGGGCAGCTTTACAGTATTGGTTAGACAGATCTGAACTATATCCCACCAAGTTTCAATACTTTCCCTGGTCTGTTTAGTAGAACATGTTCTTACCAAAAATATTTTTCATTATCATGGCAGATGTTTTTTGCAGTTGCAAGGCATGGCGAAGGGGGCTTCCTTTGCCCCTATCTATGCTGATTTATTTATGGGCTGTTTGGAAGAACAATTAATTTATGACCCTAGCCACAAGATATATTTGGAGGAAATAGCTATATGGAGATGCTATTTAGATGATTGTTGGATGGTGTGGATGGCGGACAGTGATTATTTAACAGAATTTGACGACTATTTAAATGGCAACAAGTGGGGTACACATTTTATGGTAAATTACCATGTACAACAAATAACGTTTCTGGATGTTTTGGTGACCAGAAACATTAATCACACTTTGGACAGTCAGGTATACTGTAAATACCTCCATATTTACAAAAAACCAGAACAAAAACAAGAAATGACCAAGGACCAGCACCAAGAACCAGAACTGCACTATCAACCACAAACAGAATTTGACCTAGGTTTCGTCTTTAATCCAGACTTCTTCAGAACAAACATAAAATGAACCACACCCTTCCATTTTATAATGTACATACTTAATTGCATAATAAATTTAATTAAACAGTCTCTTTTACTCATCTATTAGCTATTTTTATTCTAATTCAGCTTTAATTATAGGGTCATTTATAGCCTATTATAGTTATGGTTAAAAGCACTTTTTATGCTGACACCAAGTTTTTTAGACATAAGGGGAACTCTAGACATGTATATATAATGTTTTTCATATACCTTCTCTGTTTTACTATACAATGTTTTTTATTTTTATAGAACTTATTCAAGAATTGAGGTTTTTCTATGTGATATGGATAGGAAGATTTCCATCTTCTCTATGTTTTTATGTCTGTTTTTTAAGTCTGTTTTTAACTTTGTCTGTTTATAGAGTGAGACAGCTTTATGATTCTTTCAGAAACTGCACTGACACTTTAGTAGATACAACAGCTCTTTGCAATTAACTCTGTAATTACCACATTAAGTGGTTAATAGATGCAATTCGTCACTAATCAGTACTATATAAGGAATCAGTTCAGCTATAGTTAAATAGATCTGAAGAAGCGTACAGTTAAATGCGTGAAAGCGCTCATCTCTCTTTGTACCTAATAAAGAAGTTTTTGCTGCATAATCGTGGTGGTCCTCATACTGGTGTTCTTCTACGATATCTTCTTGTTTTTAGTGGTGAGGACCTTTGGAGGCCAGCTGGGATTGTGTTATATACCTGTTACTGCCTTTGCTCTATCCTTGGCTGCCTGCACATGATGGATGCTATTGCAATTGAACTGGACTATGCACCGAATAAACAAAGTGGGGTAAGGAAATGGAACAATTTGCTAGAATTGAAAGACAATCCCCTACTGAACATTAATATGGAATTTACTTCAACTGTACTAAATACAGAGAAAGGGAACATTGATAAGCTAAAAGATTTTAATGTTGCCATAAGAGACTTAGAAAACGCATTATACAAACTTTATAGATTGATCTGGCAGAGACGCCATCTGGAAGCGTGTCTGCACTTTAAAGTAATTCCCAGGGGAATGAGGGTTCTCTGTATGCCCTCATACGGAGAAACCCACCCCGAGTTACTACGTAAATGGCAACAGTTAAACTTGGATTTAGGGTTTAACTACATAAAGCTTCTAATAGAATACTTTTTGCCGATTGAGAAAGATCTCAATATACAGGCTGAAACTCTGACTAAAGACATTATGGCTAACTTTAAGGAGGAGCAATTTCAACAGAGACTAGACAATATGTACAATCAGCTCTCTATGTATGGCGACAAACTGCAACAGATAAAGACACGCAAACTATATAGAGATCATACAGACTTTGCTAATAATAACGTTTCTGCCTGGCCGAGATATCGTGAAGCTAATATAACTGAAAATGTGCTTCCTGGGAACTCTGGTCAAATCCAAGAACATTTTCCTAACCAGAGTTATGTTTCAGCCCTAACGAACACTAATTCCACCTTAAGGAATCCGGCTACTACAACTGAAGCCCCTACGTCATCTGCATCATTGAATGTACTGAACCATGAAGTGAGAGACACTCCCCCTCCTAACCACCAAGCATTTGCTCAGCAGAACGCGAGTGTACAAGGCGCCAAACCTAAAATTAAACAAGGGAATCTAGAGGGTTTTTTACCCCTACCACTGAAATTTCGGAAGAACTTTCAAAGCAGATCGAGGAGCAGAGGCCGCACCAAAAGAAAGTACTCTGGGGAAGAAGCGACATTCGGCAACAGAAATCGGAGAAGAGAACAGAGAATTTAGTTTTTAACCTTTCACAACGGACTTTAACTGAGACTGACTATACATTACTGAATAGAGGCTTATCCTTTATACCTGCCCAGGTTAGTAATATTAGTGAAATGCTAACTGACCTGCGGCTGTTTGTTCGTAAAGTTAATCTGAAATGCATTTTTGAAAAAAATAGAGTTCATTCCACTGACTATGACAAAGAGGCTAATAATTTTAAAAGGAAGAGTACTTTTACTCCTTCACAGACACCAGTTACTGAATGTTTCACAAAGGCTTGTGAAACAGATTTTTATAGACATTTTAATAATAAAATGAAGAATTTATATACTAATATTTCACACTCTGAATGGGAATCCTTGTATTCCCTTCAACATGACAAAAATATAGTAATAAAACCTGCCGATAAAGGAGGTGGTATAGTGATATTAGATAATACATCTTATAATACTCTAATGCACACTATGCTTAGAGATACTGATACCTATAAGAAGATAAATACGAATGACCTGACAAAAGCTATCTTTTCAGTACATCATGAGCTGTATGACTTTCTAATGTGCAGACAGATAGATCAGGAATTATATCAGTATTTTTTAATAGAGCAACCCAAGATTCCATACATAAAAGGGCTGCCAAAAATACATAAAGGTATAACACCACCACCTTTACGTCCGATTGTAGTGGGAGAAGGCTGGGTTACTGAAACTATGTCAGTTTACATGGAAAAGAAGCTAAGACCTATTATTGATGATATAGCTTCAATTTTAAAGGACACACATCAGCTGCTAGAAGTATTAACAGATTTTAAAGACGGTATTCCTACCAATAGCATTTTAATAACTATGGATATGAAGAATTTATTTACTTCTATTCCAAACAGCTATGGTTCTGAAGCTATTAGACACATTATTCACAATACAGCTAAATTTAATAATAATGAACAGATTCTCCTGAATGCCATTTTAGATCTCATACTAAATAATAATGTCTTCATGTATGATAACAATCTGTTTCTACAACAATGGGGAGTGGCTATGGGCACTCCCTGTGCGAATACCTATGCGAATCTTGTTGTCTATTACTGGGAGTGCATGCATCTGTTTAACAATGTTAACTTTGAAAAAATGTTATTATACAAACGATTTGTGGATGATATCATAATTTTTTGGAATGGTACGCTAGAAGAATTTTTTGATTTAATGGAACATCTAGAAGCCACTACTTCTTTTTTCAAATTTACTATTGAACATTCCACAACTAAAATAAATTTTCTGGATATCACTATTACTAAAGATGATAATGGTAATTTAAGTCACACTATCTATAGGAAACCCTGCTGGAAGAATACATTATTGGAATACAGTAGCATGCACCCCAGACACATATTTCGCAATATTATAAAGGGTCAGTATATTAGGATTAACAAACTATGCAAGGACCATGGAGACAGAATGGAACAAATATTGGAATTAGAAGACATGTTTATAGAGAGAAATTATAGTAGATAATTGATTCAACTGGTTAAACAGTCCTTTGAGACATCTTTAACTTCATCTACACAAGGAAGAAGCCTAAATCAGGTACAAGGAGGACATAGGTTGAATAAAGGTGTTATACCTTTTCAAACTAGATACACCAGTGATAACAGATGTATTGTTGAAATTATACGAAAGAACTGGCATATTTTGCTTACAAATGATGATGATATAAAGAGCTTGGTAGGAACAAAACCAAGATTTATCTATACTAATAGTAAGAACCTTAAAAGACTACTATGTATTGAAAAGTACAATGATAAGCCTAGTAAGATATATGATATGAAACAATCTGATGAAAGAGAAGGACTGACTAGAAATAATGAACTAGGAACCCATCCATGTAAAACATGTAACATGTGTGGTTATATTTCTAATGATATAAATTTTACACATCCCAAGTTAGACATTAATTTCAAACCCAATTTTAAATCAACTTGTACCAGTTCAAACTTGATATACCTAGCAAATTGTCAAGATTGCGATGCGTTCTACATAGGAATGACAACAAGATTTTTGAAAGAACGCATATACAATCATATATATGATATTAGGAAAAAAGATCAGAAAAATGCCCTTGCCAAACATATATCTAATAATCCTGACCATAGTTTCAGATTTAGAACATTACAACTTGTACATATGAGTAACAGGAAAGGGGATACTTTCAATGAACTAGAAAGCATAGAATTGCAATGGATTCTTAGGTTTAAAGCACACTATAGCCCAGGTCTGAACCAGTATATTAGTGTTAGGTCGGTACTTAAAAAAAGAAGCTTAAAATAAAATAATAAATTCAAACAATTGATTCATATCTATTGATATATTTATATTTTACATCACCTTTGAGACTCAACCACCATAAATATGTATATACCTTTCACTACATCTTCACTATATATGAATCAACATAAATTATAATATATTAATCAAAATTCCCATATTTTAGATACATAAATACACATTTTATACATACATTATTTAATACTTATTCTTAAGATTTTTAATATATTTCTTAAGATATTAAGATGTTTTTAAACATATTCATATTTATATTCATATTTTTATATATTTCCATATTTATAACGCATCAATGTTATTAAATAATGAAATTAATATCTCGTGATTGTACTATATAAATTTATACTGCCTCATTATTTATTTTATAAATAAATAAATAAATTAATAAATATTTACATTGATATTTATACATTTTTTAGTTAATAATTTATATATCTTACAAATATCATAAAATATAATACAAATATATACATTTTTTCATTGTTTAATACAGTTTTCATCTGTATATTTCATATAGATACACATTTAGACAAGTTATGAATATATATATATATATTCTTCCTTTTTACATATTTTAACATCTTCATTATAATACCGATCTGAAAGGAATAAATATATCCACCTATTTATATAACTTTAGCCTCCAGTCTAGCCAAATATTGCAGAAGATTTTGTTATTTTGCATCATCAGAATAAACAAAAAGGGCTGAGCTGATCTTGACAGTCTCTTTTACTCATCTATTAGCTATTTTTATTCTAATTCAGCTTTAGATATAGGGTCATTTATAGCCTATTATAGTTATGGTTAAAAGCACTTTTTATGCTGACACCTTCAAGTTTTTTAGACATAAGGGGAACTCTAGACATGTATATATAATGTTTTTCATATACCTTCTCTGTTTTACTATACAATGTTTTATTTTTATAGAACTTATTCAAGAATTGAGGTTTTTCTATGTGATATGGATAGGAAGATTTCCATCTTCTCTATGTTTTTATGTCTGTTTTTTAAGTCTGTTTTTAACTTTGTCTGTTTATAGAGTGAGACAGCTTTATGATTCTTTCAGAAACTGCACTGACACTTTAGTAGATACAACAGCTCTTTGCAATTAACTCTGTAATTACCACATTAAGTGGTTAATAGATGCAATTTGTCACTAATCAGTACTATATAAGGAATCAGTTCAGCTATAGTTAAATAGATCTGAAGAAGCGTACAGTTCGTACGTGAAAGCGCTCATCTCTCTTTGTACCTAATAAAGAAGTTTTTGCTGCATAATCGTGGTGGTCCTCATACTGGTGTTCTTCTATCATTTCTGATATGCAATTAGAGCCTGGGTGGCTATTGTGCACTCTTGACATGGCAGCATTATACAAAAATATCCCCCATTGGGCAGCTTTACAGTATTGGTTAGACAGATCTGAACTATATCCCACCAAGTTTCAATACTTTCCCTGGTCTGTTTATTAGAACATGTTCTTACCAAAAATATTTTTCATTATCATGGCAGATGTTTTTTGCAGTTGCAAGGCATGGCGAAGGGGGCTTCCTTTGCCCCTATCTATGCTGATTTATTTATGGGCTGTTTGGAAGAACAATTAATTTATGACCCTAGCCACAAGATATATTTGGAGGAAATAGCTATATGGAGATGCTATTTAGATGATTGTTGGATGGTGTGGATGGCGGACAGTGATTATTTAACAGAATTTGACGACTATTTAAATGGCAACAAGTGGGGTACACATTTTATGGTAAATTACCATGTACAACAAATAACGTTTCTGGATGTTTTGGTGACCAGAAACATTAATCACACTTTGGACAGTCAGGTATACTGTAAATACCTCCATATTTACAAAAAACCAGAACAAAAACAAGAAACGACCAAGGACCAGCACCAAGAACCAGAACTGCACTATCAACCACAAACAGAATTTGACCTAGGTTTCGTCTTTAATCCAGACTTCTTCAGAACAAACATAAAATGAACCACACCCTTCCATTTTATAATGTACATACTTAATTGCATAATAAATTTAATTAAACAGTCAATCACTTACACCCCATTTTAAAGCAGCAACACACAAATAATACGTACAAAAAACAGTTGGAATTATTACGAAAAAAGAAAAAGGCAAATATAAAAAAAACTTATTCAAAAAAACACATTAAAAGACTGACCACATAACACTTGAAATATATGAATATGTAAAATTATTAAAATGTGACAATTTAAAAACTAACATATATTCATGTTAAAAATAAAAAAAATATATACATTAAAAAATATATATATATGTTGTATGTAATATGAAACCTACATTGCCAATGTCCAGCCTTTTATGTTGGAAAAACGAGTAGGGCTTTTAGGGATAGAATTAATGAACACATTTTAGACATCAGACATATGAGAAAGACGAATGCCCTTTATAGACACACTGAAATTCATAATGGGCATGAATTTAAATTTTGTGGCATTCAAAAAATTGATAATGATGTGCAGGGTTCAGTGCTTTACCCTGGTCTTAATGACCATATTAGTATAGCCCCGATTTTAAGGCTGAAGCACATTTTTGGTTTTTAGTTTCATATTACATAAAACATATATATATATATAATAATGAAATGTCCAAGCAAGGAGGAGAGAAACACAGCTAAGAACTATATAAAAAATCCCAAAAGCACATATGGAATCCAACAAATTTCAGATTAAAACTGCGTATATTTATTGTTTAGAGTAAGCGCTTTCACCTGTTAGGCTTCTTCAGACTCACACAATACATTCCTACATCTAATTTAAATAACTTCTTAGGCGGGAAATCTAGTGACTCCACCTAAAACAATTACCACTAACAATCAATGAAATTAATAAAAACATGAAACATCAAAGGATAATTAAATCTAAAAATTATATACAATATAAAACTGTATAAAAACTATTTAAAACTATTAAAAACTCTTTCAACACTGTGCATAAACAAAACATCAGCATAAAAGATGGAAAATGCATAATGTATCCCAAAGGATACTGACATGAAATAGAGAACAGCTTATAGATACTATATGATATGACAATACCTTCGGACTGTATAATGCATGAATGTGCAACAAAAGATGATCATGCAGAATAGAGAGAAACATGGGAATGAATAGTGGTATGCAGAAAGAAACAAACATATATATATTTTTTAATATATATATATATTTTTATTTTTAACATGAATATATGTTTGTTTTTAAATTGTCACATTTTAATAATTTTACATATTCATATATTTCAAGTGTTATGTGGTCAGTTTTTTAATGTGTGTTTTTTTGAATAAGTTTTTTTATATTTGCCTTTTTCTTTTTTCGTAATAATTCCAACAGTTTTTTGTATGTATTATTTGTGTGTTGCTGCTTTAAAATGGAGTGTGAGTGATTGACTGTTTAATTAAATTTATTATGCAATTAAGTATGTACATTATAAAATGGGAGGATGTGGTTCATTTTATGTTTGTTCTGAAAAAGTCTGGATTAAAGATGAAACCTAGGTCAAATTCTGTCGTTTGTGGTTGATAGTGCACTGCTGGTTCTTGGTGCTGGTCCTTGGCCGTTTCTTGTTTTTATACTGTAAATACCCTCAATACAAATCACTATTGCATGCGACCAGTTTCCATCTTCCACACATAAGGAACATTTCAAAATCACAGTTTCTTTGTATGAGACGTATCTGTTCCAATACAGACAATTATGAACATTATAGACAAGATCTGGTGGGTAGATTTAGAGCTACAGGCTATAAGTCAGGCAGTGTCTTAACTGCAAGTAATTGGGCAGGAAGGAGTTATTCACCTATAGGGACAAGGAACAATTGGATGCATCGGATATTCATTTACTGACTACATATGGACGTTATACCAACATATTGATGCAAATTGTTAATCGACATTGGAATATCTTGTTAGCTGAACCCAAATTGTCGAACATTCTTACTCATAAATGCTTTTCCTTTCACAGAGGTAAAACATTGGGTTCATATTTCAGTCACTATAAGTGTTGGCAGGAATATGACGGGCATAAACAACAACACAGAATTATGGGTGAGCCTCTATATGGTTGTGTCCCTTGTGCATACTGTTCTAAAGTAACTAGATCTAAACAATTTTCTAGCAAAAATACACCCATTGTATTTGATATAAAGTTTTTAGCCAACTGTAACACAGATTGGGTTATTTATCTGGCCACTTGCTCTTGCTCAGCTTTTTATATTTGACAGACATCCCGACCATTAAGACTACGAATGACAGAACATTTCAGTGATATACAGAACAGAAGACAATCCAGTGCCCTATGCAAACATTTCCTTATACACAAAACTGCAGGTTTTAGGTTTATCATCATAGATAGGATTATAGGTGATAGATGTAATAAAATTGGTTGGCATTCCATTCTGAATAATAAAGAGAAAACATGGATTATTAAAACTGGGAGGTTTGTTTTCCCCTGGACTTACTGAACAACCATGAATAACCGGGTTCCCATTAAATGAACCAAGACACATGCATCTTGATTGAACTTGAAAGCACGAAAAGGCAAAATAGCGAAATGGCATATAAGCGAATTCTTTACCTGGGAAAGAAATCGCTTGGCCGCTTCCATTACTTTGCCGTTTTTGTGACTGTAGTGCGATCTCGGAGTTGGTATATTAAATTAGGGGGTATGGGGGGCACAGCCCCCCACTTTATGTAATGTTTTAATATTTTTTTTTTGAACAGCAATTTTTTTCCCTTTGGAAAAAAAATCGCTGTTCTAAGTGTTCGAGATTGTAAGCTTTCGCTTACATGGTTTCGATAAATCATCGTTCGCTTTTTTAAGTGTTCAGTGATTTAACATAGACCCAAATAACCAATGAAAAGAATTCTTGTTGCTATGTGCATGTATTTAACGGTGAATGGTACTTTGGTATTATATGGCTTACACTGAGGAAGGCTTTATTGAGCCGAAACTGGTCTGGTCTTTATTTTATTTTATGTACCCTTTTTTGCCTATGTGCCATAAATAAATTAGCAGATTTCACACCATTTTGTGCTGACCTATCGTATTATTTACATGGACAGTTTCCTTTTGGGCCATTGCACTTGCCGTACTTGCGAGGGTTGTTTTTTTTCACAATTCATTAATCACCTTGAGCACAAAAGGAGAATTAGTATAAAGAGACACCCTGTCTGAGAAAAATTAAAAAAGGAGGAACTTCCATAACAGCCTGAAGCTCAGATACTCTCTTGGTAGAAGTAAGAGTCAACAGCAGAACAGTCTTCCAAGTACAAAGTTACAAGGAAGCTGAGCTAGCAAGTTCAAAGGAGTCTGAGTCAATTTTTCAAGAACAAAATTGAGGTCCAAAAAGGAGGAATAGGCTTTTCTGTGGGCCTGATATGAAGAATGCCTTTAAAAAATTGCTTAACCTCAAACTGAGAGGCAAAAGGTGGGTTCAAGGGCAATCAAGCAAAGATTGCTGGCTGTTGAGCTTTAACTGAAGAATATGCCAAGCCAGCATGGAGCAAATCATACAAGTTAAGAGAGAGAATCAGAGGAACTTCTACTGAGAAGGGATCCTGATGGGAACAGAAGCACCAGAGGCACCGAACAGAAACTCATTTTTATTTAGACATGTATGATTTTTTTGGTAGTGGATTTCCTGGTCTCCTGCAGAACTCGAAGTACATCCACCGAAAAAAAGTGCCTGAAAGGGATCAAAACCCTAACACCCAAAGTTTCAACTGAAGAGTGGACAGGTGAGGATGGATGAGAGATCCCTTGTCTTGTGTGAGAAGATCCATCTAGTTAGGTAACTTGTGGTGATTGCCCCTTACCAGATGAAAAAGGAGAAACCAGTACGGTCAGGGCCAAAAGGGAGTCGCCAACAATATTTTGGGAGAGTCCTGCTTGATCTTGTGCAGAACTCTTGGCAGCAGTGCAAATGGAGGAGAGGGTTACTGAAACATTCCCTTCCAAAGAAAAGACATGGCACCCTCTTTCCAAGACAGAGGACTCAGTACTCTCAAACTGAGCAGAGGAAGTTGTCTGTTCAGAGGAGAGGCAAAAAAATCTACCTGTAGAATACCCCACAGATGGATTATGTCCATAAACACATCTCTGTGAAGCAACCATTTATTATGAGTCTGTATTCCAGACCTGCTCAGGGAGTTTGCCACTAGATTGTGCTTTGAAGGAATATACATTGCCTAAAGAGTCACTTGCTAACTGATGGCCAGATCCCAGGCATAAAGAGCTAGTCTGCAAAGGAGATAAGACCTTGTACTCCCCTGCTTGTTGATATAACACATCATGGTGGTATTGTCAGCGAAGATTTTCAGGGGGCCTATGGAAAAAAAGGAATGAAAGGCCTTTAGAGCCAAAAGCGGAGCCCTCATCTCTTCTACATTGATATGGTCTGACCTCTGATGAAGAGGCCAAAGACCCTGAAATTTCAGGGGACCACAAGAAGCACCCGACTCCAGGAAGAAATTGCAGCATGAAAATGCAGTCCTGAATTGACAGAAGTTTGCTGAATCCTCCACTGGAGCTCAAGTTTGAGACAAGATAATAAAGGAACAAGGAACTCCAGATAATAGCAATGCTGAAGCCTGACAAAAGGAAGCATGGAAATGGTGGAGGCCATAAACCCCAGAATCTTGAGAAATTCACTGGCCATGATAGAGGACAGAGGAAGAAGAGTGTGGAAGAAGCGTGTCAGAGACAAAACCTTGGGAGCAGAAAGAGAAGCCAACACCCGAATCCTGCAACTGAGAAAAATATTATCCTCAGGGGGGTGTAAGCACAAACTTCTTGAGACTGCTGGTGAACCCTTGACTTTGTAAAGGACAAGTGGTAATGTGAAGATCTTGGAGAAGACTGCTGGGAGAAGGAGCCTGAATAAGCAGGTCATCTAGATAAGGGAATAGCTGTATCCCTTAAAGCCTGCTAAAGTCAATGACAGGAGTGAGGCATTTGGTGACTACCCCTGGGGCAACAGAAAGGCCAAAGGGCAAAGCAGCAAACTGAAAATGGTAGGAAGAAACTGAGAAAATTTCCTGAACAGAGGGGGAACTGGGATATGAAGACAGGCATACTTGAGATCTAGAGAGAGAGACCAAGAATGCCTGGGGGAGAAGAAGAAACAGTCTGAAGACACAGCATCCTGAAAGAAGGGACCTTGAGAAAAGTGCTGAGGAGAGAGAGAGGTCCAGAATTAATTTCCAAGTCTCCTCCTTCTGAGGAATCAAAAACATCCTGGAGTAAACATCCCTTCCCACTTGGGTGAGTTGAATGGTGCCTTGATTCGAAAGGGACTACAAAACCTCTGGGAAAAGAGAGAGCTGGTCTGGAGGAGACTGCAGAATGCCTGAAAACAGGGAAAGATACTTCAATATCATAAAATACCCCCCACACATGGCAGACAACACCCAAGAGAATGGAGTGAGTTGCCAATTTGGGGAAGAGATGGAAAGACAAGGGGACCTGGCCGAGGAAAAGAGGTGGCAAAATGGCAAATAGAAACAGGCTTTTCCTAAAAGGAATGCTTCTGAGACATAGGAATCAGAGTGGACTTAGTGGGAGGAATACACCTGGATCCCTTCTTACCTTTGGGAGGTTAATGAGTCTGCCTACGGACAATGGCAGATTTAAAAGGGTAATTCCTCTCAAACTTGGATATAGGGGATAAACATGTGCTTGAGTTCCTGCATGGCCTTACTATTTACCTGCAGGAACTTGAACAGGTCAGCAGCAGCTTGTCCCAAAAAGTTTTTTTTTTTTTTTCATCCAGAGAAGCATCCAAATGTTTAGGCAAAGTCTGAAGATGAAGCCAAGAGTAACATCTCATCACAGAACCAAAGGTAGCAGCCCTTGAAGAGGCATCAACAGCATTGTGACTGCATTTTATGGAGTGAGAGTGACCTGGGAAGTGAATCCAAACAGAGAAAGAGCTGAAACTTTCTCTTCTGAATCAGGAAGATCAGAAACATCCTCAGCTACTTGAGAAAGGAGAGCCAAGATGTACTTGGTCATGTGGGTTTGGTAATGAATTGCCAAAAAATGACAAGTCGGCAGTAGTATTCATTTTTTTACCCAACCTTTCCATGGCTCTATCAAATGGAAAGAGTTTATAAGAAGGCAAAATCTTTAAAGACTTACCAGTTGAGATTGAAACCACAGAAAGGTCAGCACAAGGACACAGGTTTTTAGGGGCTGGGGGCCAAAAGTCATGAATTACATAAGTAGATGAGATGGTGCCCAAAAGCTGCCAACACAGGAGGAACTGCAGACAGTTTAGGAGACTCCATTTGAAGAAGCTCATAGTATCTCTTTTGGATGTCACATACCTGGGAGCAATCCCACAGAGTACTCCATCATACAAGCAACAGTATTCCCCGAAGGATAATTCTTCCAAGGGGGAATCCAGACTCAAAGAATCCTCTTCCTCGGAGCCATAGTCTAGAGAAGGAATTTGAGAAGAGTATGAAGGGATTCCTCCCCAGAATCTAGGTCCTCATCTGAAGATTCTGGTTTCCTTGTCCTCCTAACAGATGCAGAAGACCAGAGAGGAGCAGGGATTAATACCCCTTGAGGAGGCTTCAAGGCCATTAAGGCATTAAACAAGCCTTAAGAAAAATCCTGCCATTCACGTTGGGGATCATTAGCAATAGAGGTAATATATGCTTAGTCTTTTGCTTTTTCTTAAGTGGGACATTAGTCCCAACAACCCTCAGTGGCTCAATTCCCTTGGCGGGGTTCAATGATCACAGTAGGAATCTCCTCCTGGGCTAAGATTTGAGTAACCTCCATCGGCTCTTCAGAAATAGTCAGGTGGGTTTCTCCCCTCAATGTCCAGAGCAGACGTTTTGAAAAGTCTCAAGAGGATGTGTGATAATTCAGATTTATGCCAGCCTCACATGGGGCAGGGACAAAGGAATCTTATGCAAGCAACAGATGGTCTTCAGGACTTTCGCTAGCTTCTAGAGAGGTGTCCAGTGCAGGCGGGACAGCAACCGGATAAGGCCTATACTTTTTGACCTTCTTCTTGGAAGATGGCTGTTCCTCAGGATAGGAGGATTCAGTCAGTCACAGTATCATGAGCCAACAATTTAAGATGCTGGTTCTTGAGGTAGATAGAAAGGAAAAATAACGGACTACTGAGGGTCTTGGGGACAAATGCTTAACAGATAGAGCACTGTGTATGGTTGTGGGAAATACCTAGGCAAAAAAAAGACACTGTTTGTGACATTTTCCCTCCTTAGATGACAAGAGCACAAGTAACAGCAGTACTGAAAAACTAATGAGAAGAAACCACAATGGGGCACTTATCTGAAGATGGCTTGGTAACTAGCTTCCCAGACAGGTGTTCATAACAACATTTCATGGCGTTTGGACAGGGAATGAAGTATTTGAGCCAATACGTCACCTTTATGCCCTACACCCTTTGAGGGGAGCATGTATATGACTTACAGTGCCTATAAAATCTAAAGGCTTTTGTATACTGGCTAGACACGTGGCCACCATTTGCAGGAGATTCCTTCAGCGAAGAATACTGTAACAGTGATATGCATGGACATTTGCCTTGTCTGCTCTTATGTGGAGATAGACATATTTCAGGTCTATGGCTACTATGGAAGCTTCATGGAAGAGAAGCAATACTGCCTGCAAAGTTAGCATTCATGAACTCTGGCATCGGAAGTCACTTGTTTTGACTTGGTAAGTCTAAAATAGACTTCCAAAGGCCACCTTTTCTTAAAGCTAGAAATAGCTGATTAAAACCCTGTGCTATTTTTCACCCTGGCTTTCTATCTATAGTCCACTAATTTATTATTTAGAAGGTCCAGTGGTATGGATGGAGTAGCATTCCCTTTTTCCCGTGGCATTAGGAGGATTCCTAACAATGGTAGTCTTTTTACAAAATGGAGTCAGCGACCTGGTTTCAAAGTACTTAAGACCCAATAATCTTCAGTGACTCTCTTCTACTATTTTAGAAACAGCCCCAGATGACCCCCTATTTTTTCAATAAGGAAATCGGGGGGGGGGGGATTTGGGAAGAGCTCTATTGAGCCATAGCTGATTCATTGGGCTGTGCTGGCTGTGAATGCTCCCCAGGCTTCTCCTTTTTACCAGCTTGCCATTTATTTATGTATGTATATATGTAAGTAATTTATTGGCATTTATGAAGGTTCACTTGGCCAATGTGAGCTCATTTTCAGTGGAGGCCAGGGGAGAAAAGCTCCACACTAAAATTAACAATACACAATATGAAATTAGCACAATACAGGGTATTTACAGTGCACAGTACATGACATTATACAGTAACATACATCACTGTGGTCAGTGCAATCAAATAGGAGGGTTGTAGTTGAACAAACTGTAGTCATTGTACAGTATTACAGTAAAAAGGGTGTTTGTACAACAGAATATACATTTCACGATTATTAACATTTACAGGTTATAGGCATGAATAGTTGGCAAATTAAGAAGGCAGTGCAAGCAGGTCAGTTTTGTGGCAATTGAGAGATAGAAAAGTTGTGTAAGAGTACAGATAGAATGAGGTATGCTGGTATAGAGGAGGGAGTCAGGTTTTAGGCAGTGTGGTTTTGGCACGTGCACTGCCAGAGAGAGGTAAAGTGTTTTCTATGGGACTTCTTAAGAGAGCTGGATGGCTAGTCGTTCTGATTGATGGTGGGAGGGTATTCCATAGTTTTGAGACAGTAAAAGACTAAAGCATCTGACCAGCTGAGAAATTTGGCTTTCCATCTTTGAGGAGTAGTTTTCAGATCTAAGAGTGTTATTTGTGTGGTACATGGTAAGTAGAAAAGAAAGAGTGGGGCAGTTTATTGGTTTACATATAACTTTTTGTGTAGTTGTTAATTGTAAATATGTGAGATAGTGTGGAAGTTCAAGCCAGTTTAATTAACATAGTGATGAACAACAGTGGTATGAGAATTTTGCATTTGTTACGAATTTAGCAATCTTGTTGTAGCATATATCTAGTTTGGATTTCAAAGAGGACTAGATGTTAGTAAGGATAGAAGTCCCATATAATAGAGATGGTAGCAGAAAGGATGAGGCTAGACTTTTTTGCGGCATGGTTAAGGAAGTAGTTGTGTCTATAGAGGATGCCCAATTTTTGATGCATTTGTTTTTGATGTTGCTGTGAATGTGGAGGTCAAATGTTAGGTTTTCATCTAGTTTTGACACCTAGCAGTTTAGAACTTAGAACAACTTTGATGATAAGTGTTGTTTTGGCAATGAGCAGTGAATTCATTCTTGCTGAGGGGGGTATTTTTTGGGGGGGTGAATATCAGGAGTTTAGTTTTACTGGGGTTTAGAGTGAAATGATTATTGGACATCCAAGTTTTGGTTGATGTGAACGCATTTTGGAAAATTAGTTGTAGTTCAGATATGGAGTTGGCAGTGCAGATGATTGCAGAATCATCTGTGTATTAATGATAGTACCCTGAGAAAAGGTGATATGAAAGTTGTTAATGAATATGCTAAATAAAAGGGGGCCCATTATGGATCCTTGAGGAACACCTGTGGTTGTGTTAAGAAAAGGTGAGAAAGAATGTTGCCATTTGGTAGATTGTTGCCTACTGGTGAAGTAGTTTGAGAACCAGTTTAAAGTTGGGGCTCGAAATGCCTAAGTTGGAGAGTTTGGTGAGAAGAAGGGGATGGGATACCATATTGAAGACCTTACAGAGGTCGAGAAAGAGCAGGAAGACAATGTTACCAGCATCACGAACCTGGTTAACTGTGTCCATAAAGGAAATGAGAGCTGTAGTAGTTCTGTGACCCAGCCTGAAGCCGTGCTGAGTAGCAAAAAGGATTTGGTTTTGAACCACATAATTAAGAAGCAGAGTATGAACACATTTTTCTAAAAAATTAGAGATGGGAGAAAGAATAGCAATGGGTCAGAAATCAGAGAAGTCAGATTTAGCCACCTTTATGAAGAGATAGAATATACGCTTTTTCCAGATATGCAGTACATGGGACTCCTGAATAGATCTATTAAGGAGTATGCTGATGGTATATGCAACAGAACTCGCTGATAGTTATAGGAATGGTTTGAGTTTAAGGCAGAGTTTTTTTACTCTGGAGGTTGGTAGGGCTGACAGCGAAAAGTTAGGTGGGAAGAAAGTAGTGAGGTATGGTGAAGATGGACCTGCTGGGTTGAGGTTAATTTGTGGAAAGGTGGTGGTGAGGTTAGCTATGGTATCAGTTAAATAAGAGTTAAAAAGTGAGGCTATCTCAGTGGGTGTTTTATCTGGATTAGGACAAGGATTATTATTTGAGCCTGAGGAAAGTAAGGAATTAATTGCACTCCAAAAGTTTTTTGGCTTTTGTTTCTTTTGGTTTTGAAGTGTAAGGTAGTGTTCTTTTTTATTTTTAACGACTAGACATATTACTTGATTACATAACTTTTATATTGAATGAGGTCAGAGAGATTTTTATTTTTTTTGCCATGCTTTCCACACACTGTCCCTGGTGGTCATGATTTGCTTTGTGGGTTTGGTAAGCCAGCTGGCATGATTTATTTTACTCTCTTTTGACTGAGTGGGGCTAAGCTTTTTAAGGTCCTAAGGAATGCTGAATTGAAAAATTCAACAGCATCATCAAGGGGACGAGAATTTAATACTTCCCAGTTGATACTTTGTAAGATTTCATTAAAGGTGGTTTGGCAGAAGTCTATTGTTTACTTATATTGGTGTTTACTAAGCGATGAGGTAGTTTTATGCATTATAAAAGCAGGTAAGTGGTCACTAATACTATTTGGTAGTGTGCCTGAAAAGGAAATTCTATTGGGCTCAGAGACCATGTTCTGATCCAGGATTGAGTCTAGTTATGTTGTTAATTAGCTGGGTGTAGTTATACAGGTTAATGTTGGTGGAAGAATGCTGATGGGAGATAGCAAGCCAACTAATGTTAACTCCCCCTTTTGAACCAACCTTTCCTCCCATTTAGCTGCTTTCTCTCATCTTGCCTCCACAGAAACAGCCTTTTACTTTGGTAATTACTACTGCATGTGACACGGGGATGAAATAGCTGCTTGACTGTACTGTCTTCCCCTTTTCACGCATCATCTTAAGTATTTGCTCAGCCAGGGGTCAAAACAGGACTTCATTTTCTACTGGGGCACTGAGAATGACTGCTGTCACGTGATTAGGCAGGGGCTATGTCCTCAATCAGACAAGTTTCCTAGTGACTAACCCAACTGATAATGCCCACCATGATAAATCTAGAAAGTGAAGTCACGCAAATCTAGCACTAATTCTAAGAGCTCTGCTGTCTATTTCTGCAACCTTTTCCTTAACTTAGGCAAGGAGGTTCCATTGGAACTTTAGAATATCCTTGAAGGTCAGGGTAGCAGAGATGCTGACCCTTCTTCCTATATTGGTCATGTACCCTATTTTTCTTGTCAATGGGAAAAGAAAGTACAGTTGTGTACACTTATCATAAATGTAGATGTTAGAGTGTATTCACTGTTGCAGTCATCACCTGTGGGTTATCCCTGCTGTGGTAGCCCTTGGCGGGCCTGAATACCAGAGTCAGTGTTTTTCTGCGTCGGCTTCTATCGCCTGTAGTATGACGTCAGGTCATCAGTGCTATAAAGCAAGGCAGATGATGCCATTACATCAGTTTTTCTTGCCCTAACCCATCAGAAGCACATGGAAATATGGTAAAATGGTCCTAGTGGCTAAAAGCCACCATGGGAAGCTTATGTCCCCCTAGGGAAAGAGGATATAAGGGGGAAGGAGGGAGGGAAACCAGGACTGCAACAGTGAATACACTCAAACATCTACACTTATGGTAAGTTTACACAACTGTACTATGTTCTTCATGTTTTACTGTTGCAGTCATCACCTGTGGGAGGATCCCCAAAGCTGAGGTGAGGGGTGGAAGGATAGGTTAGAGCCCTAGGCATGGGTTAGCAAGCCCTACAGAGGCAAACCATGCCCTAAACATGGAGAAAAGAGATGGGTGGTAATGCTTTATAAAGGTATGGACAGAGGTCCAGGTTGCAGCTTCCAAGATGTCCCTGGTGGGGACTCCTTTGAGGAATGCTGTGGAAGTGGAGGCTGCCCTAGTTGAATGGGTACGAATAGACTTATGGGGTGATTTCCCAGGTAGTCTGTAGCAGAAATGGATACAGTGTGATATCCATTTGGAAATGGTTTGCTTGGAAATGGGCTTCCCATCTGCCTCTGGGGCAAAGCTAACAAGAAGCTGGCTTGTTTTTCTGAAGGGTTTAGTATGGTCTAGGTAGTATCCGAGTTGCCTGTACATGTCTAGTGAGTGCAGAATTTTTCCCCCTGTTTTGAGGGTTGGAAAAGAAGGTGGGGAGATGTGTGGCCTGATTGAGGGTCACATCAGATACCACCTTGGGCATAAAGGAGGGGATAGTTCGCAGGGAGACCCTTTCTGCATGGAAAATGATGAAGGGCTCAACAGCCATGAGTGTCTGAAGTTCTGAAACCCTTCTGGCTGAGGTGATAGCTAGTAGGAAAGCAATCTTCCAAGAGAGGTATTTCAATTCTGCTGAAGCAGCAGATTCAAATGGAGACAAGGTTAGCTTTTCTAAAACACAATTCAGGTCCCTGGCTGGCCTTCTGGGAGATCTGATATTAGAAGTCCCTCTGAGGAATTGTTTAATCAAAGGATGAGAGAAGAGGGGCTGGTCTGAACAAAATGAGCTGAAATGGCTGAGGCATGGATTTTAACAGAAGAGAAGGAGAGGCCACTATCGAGTAACTTGGCTAGATAGTCCAAAATAAGAGGGATGGCAGGGTGTGAGGTACTGGCTCCAGGAGCAGAATCTTTTCCATTACCGTACGTAAGACTTTCTGGTGCTGGGCCTTCTGGCCTCTGTGATAATGTCTAGGACCGGTTTGCTTAACAGGGACCCCTTGTTTGCTTTTAAAGTATTAGCCATGCTGACAGATTGAGAGTCTGCAAGTTTGGGTGCAGCATTCCCCCCCACCTGAGTCAAAAGGTCTGTGATCAGGAGAAGCTGCCTGGAGGGCTGTAACGTCAGTCTGCGCAGCTGTCTGGGACAATCTGGAGCAATGAGGATGGCCTTTGGTCTCTCTTCCCTTATTTTGATCAGTACCTTGGAAATAAGAGGCAGACGAGGGAATGCATACACAAAGGAGTTCCAGGGGAAGGTCAAGGCATCCACCTTCCACGCTAGGTGGTGATACTCCCTGGTACAGAAATTTTTCCAGATGGTGGTTGAGGTGCGAAGCAAAGAGATACACCTCCAGAGTTCCCCACCCCTGAGTGACTTGCAAAATGATTTTTTTGTGGAGCTGCCATTCGTGGGGGTCCAGTAAATTTCTGCTTAGGTGGTCTGCCAGGGTGCTATTAACACCTGGTAGGTATTGGGCAATTAGGTGTAGACCCATGGAGGCAGCTGTCAGCCAGAGGGTCATGGCTAGCCTGCACAGAGAGTAAGACTGTGTCCCTACCTGTTTGTTGATATACCACATTACTGTGGTGTTGTCTGTTTTGATAAGGTGAACCCCTGGCCTGAGATGGGGTTTGAAGAATGTCAGAGCCTTTTGTACTGCCATCATTTCCTTCTGACTGATGTGTAAGGGAAGGTGCTGGGCATCCCAAAGACCTTGGGTGCACCCTGCCTGCTAGGTAAGCGCCCCAAGCAATGTCTGAGGCATCGGTGGTGATGGTCTGGCCGGAAGGGCAGAGGATGAAGAGAAAGACCCTTGCTCTTGGCACAGGCCCCTGTCCACCAAAGAAACGCAGCCCTTATATAGGGTATCAGTGGGAGAGAAGTCTCTAGAGGCTGTGTGTGCTGACACCAAAGGTTCTTTAGATACCACTGAAGTTTTCCTCATCTGAAACCTGGCCATAGGAATTAGAAGTCTACAAGATGCCATGTACCCCAAGGCTTGCAGGAACTTCCTCGCAGTGAGGTGACTTCTGGAAGCCGGCTGGGTAAAGTAGAGAGGCAGGAAACTCTGGGGATATGAAGGCTATTTGGAATGCTGTGTCCAGCAGTGCTCCCAAAAAATTGATCTTCCTGGAGGGTGTTTGCTTTGATTTCTTCTCGTTGATGGTAAACCCTAGGGAAGTTAGGAGGGTTTTGACAAAGAAGGTACTGAAGCAGCTTTTCTTTGCATTCTGCCTGAATGAGGCAGTCGTCCAGATAAGGGAAACTCTGTATATTTCTCTGTCTGCAAAAGGCTATGGCCGGGGCTAAGCATTTTGTGAATACTTTGGGTGCAGTAGATGACCCTAAGTATAGCGCAGAGAACTGAAAGTGTTGTGAGCCTGCTCTGAAGCACAAGAATTTCCTGCAGGATTCCCTTATGAGGATGTGGAGTTAGGAATCTTTTAGGTCTAGGGTCACTAGCCAGGCATTTTTTGTCAGCACAGGTAGCAGCTGCTGACAAGTTAACATTTTGAATTTGGGGACCATAAGGGAGGTGTTCAGGATGGACAGATCCAGGGGATGGGGCGCCAAGTGCCCTCTTTTCGGGGAACAAGGAATAGTCTGGAATAAAAGCCTTTGCCTGTTTGATTTGAGGGGACAGGTTCTACTGCCCCCTTGGATATGACAGTTTGTACCTGCTTCACTGCCTCTGCCCACTGATTTGGAGGCAAGTCTGGGTACCCTCTTGAAATTGGGAGTTCATTGAAAGAGAATTTATATCCCTGAAAAATGATTTTTAGGACACATTGGTCCTTTGTTACAGAAAGGCAATTTTCTTTGCAAAGGGAGAGCCTTCCTCCTAGCTTTTGGTGAGTGAAAGGCAGGCGGGGGGGGGTCATTGACAGTTTTTGACATAGAAGGGTGGCTTACAACTCCCTGCCTTTGGGGCAGAAATGGTCCACTGCTTGGTTCTCTGCTGCCCCTGGGATAGGGGCCTTGGTGGTTTGTCCCTGCGGGGCTTACCTTGGCCCCGTCTGCTAGGTGCAGGAAAGGACCAGTGCTTAGAGGGAAAGTTCCTGCTGAACCCGGGAGGTTGAACCTGAAAGAAATACTTTACTGTTTGCATAGATTTTGCTTTGTCTTCCCCTTAAGTACCTCTTCTGCTTTTACTCCAAACAAGTGGTCTTTATCCAGGGGTGCATCAATTAGTTTAGACTTGACATTATCAGAGAGAGGTTGTTCCTTCAACCGTGCACATCTCCTAATGACAGATCCTGACACTGCAGCCCTGTTTGAGGCTTCTAGGGCATCATATCCACAGTGTAATGAGTGTTTGGCCACTTGACAAGTAGAGCACATTAAATATGCTAACTCTTTCGAATTGACACAGTCAGGAAAGGTTGAAATCTTTTGCTTTAACAGTTCCAAAGTGTGCTGTTGATATTTTAACATATGGAACTGACAGTTGAGAGCTCCAATAGCTAAGGTTGCAGAGGTGCATACTTTTTTACCCCATCTGTCCAGAGCTCTGGAATCCTTGTCCGAAGGAACAGGATTCTTGGCAGAACTAGTCTTCGCTCCTTTTGGTCCCTGTGTAATGGCCTCTGGGTCTGCAGCAGGATTTCTGTATGGGTATTTGTGAGAATCCGGTACTCTGTAATACCTGTCAGGTTTACTGGGAGCAGCTAGGAGGGCATCAGGGGCTAAAGCTGGATTCATGGAAAACATCATCCACCACTTCTAAAATAGGAGGGATGGCCAGGGTCTGTGCTGGGGCAGGTCTGGAAACTCTAAGTCTTTTCTTAGACTGGGGGAAATCCTGAGATTCCCATTGGAAATGTTCCCTGAGGGTGTGAAGGTTTTCCCCAAAGGAAAGGTCTTCTGGTGGTTTAGGCAGAAGGAATGGGTTCCTCTGCATCTGAATCCTCATAAGCAGTCAGAGGTTGCTGTTTGTCTTCATAATCTGAATAGTCAGATTCCACAGAATCCTTTTCTGTCATAATTTCTGGGGAAGAGTGTCTTTTCTTATTAGAAGTCCTGGCCTGACTACCCCTGATAAGGGAAATGAGATCCTCCACCATTTTAAGCATTTGGGCTTTGGGTGGTGGAGCAGGAGCAAGATGGTGGCTAGAGGCCGATTTACTAGGAGTGGCCTGGTTTCTAGGCCTAAGAGTATCCATCGGTCTGAGAGAAATGGTAGTCAGATGAGAAGTCTTCAGCTTTTGTCTAGATTTGGTAGTGTGAGAGGCCTCCTCGGAAGCTGGTGCCTGCATTGTGGCTCAGGATCCAACCGAGGCTGAGACAAACAAAGGCTCGGAAGACGAAGAAGATTTCTGTGGCATACCGGACTCTGAAAGGGTCTTGGTAGAGGCCTGCGTAGATATCGAATCAGAGGCTGCGAAAGTGCCTCATTGAATTCCAGAGAACTGACGACCTGCTTAGCGATAGAGTCATTGGAAGGTTTAGCCTTGTGGAAATCTGTCTCTATCTTTATCTCTGTGATTTTTCGGAATGTCCATGGACTGTTGGCTGACGGATGCCAGTTTGGAATGTAAAGATGGAAGAAAAAAATATCGGTCTACAATAAGAGCTCTACGGTGAATGGTTCTCACATTAAAAAGGGCACAGAAAGTACAGTTGTGTACACTTACCATAAATGTAGATGTTCGAGTGTATTCACTGTTGCAGTCATTACATTTGGGTAATCTGCTGGCAGGTTGCCCTCAGTAGGCCTGAATAATAAAGTCTTGGGTCATGTGTCAGTTGCTTCTCCTCTTCCATGACGTCAGGTCGTCAGGGGTATAAAACATGCAGCAGACACCATTTTATTCAGTTTTACTTGCCCCAGATGTCAGGTGCCCCCCAAATGGAGAGCAAAAAAAATATATATATATATATATATATATATATACATATATACATATATATGTATATATATATATATATATATATATATATATATATATATATATATATAAACAAACAGTAAATATATATATAAATGCACTTATAAAAACATAAACTTTACCTTCATCTAAAAGCAAATACACCACAAAGGCTTTTGTGTATAGTGAAGGAAAGAAAAGGTATAGGAAAGGGGGATGGCAGGTGGGTAACCCGGACTGCAACAGTGAATACACTCGAACATCTACATTTATGGTAAGTGTACACAACTGTACTATATTCTTCGTGTTTCACTATTGCAGTCATTACATTTGGGTAGAATCCCAAAGCTATGGATGGGAGGGTGGAACTAAACAGCATTAGGAGCGGCTATAAGGCCCTGCAGAACTGCAGTGGCAAAGCCTGCCCTGGATTTAGAGAAGAGGGGCAAATGATAATGCTTTGTGAAGGTATGAACAGAGCTCCAAGTAGCAGCTTCTAGAATGTCTTTGGTTGGAACCCCTCTGAGAAAAGCTGCTGAAGTAGAGGCAGCCCTGGTGGAATGTGATCTGATCACCTTGGGCACAGGTTTACCATGGTGCAAGTATTAGAAACGAATGCAGTGGCTTATCCACTTAGAAATAGTCTGCTTCAATATAGCCTTCCCCTCTGACCCTGCAGCAAATGCTACTAGTAGTTGCTCAGACTTTCTTAGAGATTTGGTCCTGTTTAAGTAGAATCTTAGTTGTCTATGTACATCCAATGAATGCAGAATCCGCTCCCCCTTGTTCTGCGGATTTGGGTAAAATGTTGGCAGGTGAATGGTCTGGTTAAGAGCCACACTGGATACCACCTTAGGCATAAAGAAGGATTGGTCCTTAGGGACACCCTGTCTGGGTAAAATATAGCAAAAAGGCTCCACTGCCGTGACAGCCTGTAGTTCTGAAACCCTTCTTGCTGTAGTGACTGTCAAGAGAAAAGCTGTTTTCCAAGATATAAATTTTATATCTGCAGTAGCTGCTGGTTCAAAAGGAGGCAGGGTGAGTTTTTCCAGCACAAAATTGAGGTCCCATGCAAGAGTTGGTGATCTTCTGGGAGGCCTTAAATTTTTGGCCCCTCTAAGATACTATTTAAACTGAAGATGAGAAAAAAGGGGAAAGCTCTGTGTTATAATGAGCCGAGATGGCAGAGGCATGGATTTTTATTGAAGAAAAAGATAGGCCCTTGTCAAGCATCTCAGTCAAATATTGCAAAATCTGAGGAATATTGGGCTTTGCTGTGTCTGTTCCTTGTGCTTGGTTCCAATAACAGAATCTCTTCCATTTCTCAGCATAACATTTTCTAGTACTAGGCCTTCTGGCTTCCAAAATAACACCCATCACAGATTTACTGAGAGGTGGTGTTTGAATAATTAGTTAATCAGTCATGCAGCAAGATTCAGAGTTTGGAGCGGAGTGTGCAGAGTTTGATAGTTCTACTGAGACAGTAGATGAGGTATTTGAGGCAAGTACCATGGAGGAAGCTGAGACATATTCCTTAGAAGTGGGTATCAGTGCTGGTGAGGCCAGCCAGGTTTTCCCTGTCTGACTTTTAGTAAGACCTTGGAGAGTAGAGGCAGAGGGGGAAAGACATAGACTGATAGGTTTTTCCAGCTGAAGGATAGGGCATTCACTTTCCATGCTTTTTTGTGCTGAGTTCTTGTGCAGAATTTGTCCAACTGATAATTTTGGGGAGAGGCAAATAGATCTATGTCTGGGCTCCCACATTTCTGTGTTAACATGCTGAAGATTTGTGGATCCAGTTTCCATTTGTGCGGGTCCATAAGATTTCTGCTTAGGTCATCAGCCAGAGTATTTTGTTTTCCTGGCAGGAATTGAGCTTGAAGATGTACTTGGTAAGTCAAGGCTGTGCTCCACAAGGCCATGGCTAGTCTGCAAAGGGGGTAGGAATGTGCACCCCCCCTGCTTGTTTATGTACCACATAACTGTGGTGTTGTCCGTCTTTATCAGTAGTTGTCCTGGATGAAGTAAGTCCTTGAAGGCTGTCAGAGCATTCTGAACAGCTAGCATCTCTTTCTGGTTGATATGCAGATGCATTTGGTTTGGGCTCCATTTGCCCTGAATGCATCTCCCTGCCAGGTGGGCCCCCCAAGCATAGTCTGATGTGTCTGTAGTTAGGATTTGGGTGGCAGGGGGTAGAGTGAATGACAGTCCCTTGTTTTGGTGACATGTCTCTGCCCACCAAAGAAACTCCTGTTGTAGGCAGGGAATGAGAGGAATCAATGTTTCCAGACTGTGACAATGTTGACTCCATAAACTTTTTAGGTACCATTGAAGTTTCTGCATATGCAGTCTCACATATGGAATTAGTAGAATGCAGGATGCCATGAACCCCAAAGCCTGCAGAATTAATTTGTCTTGCAGATAACTGGGTTTTTGTTGCCATTTGTTTGAAGTACGTTGTCAGTTGCCTTTGTTTGTCTGGCGTGAGGTAACCCATCTGGGCAGTTGTATTCAAGCTTGTACCAAGGAATGTAATTATTTAAGAGGGTACCAGTTGTGATTTCTTTTAGTTTATGGTGTACCCTAGGCATGCTAGAAACCTTTTTACAAATGCCAGACGTTGAAGGAGAGTGTCCTTGTCCTCTTCTTGAAAGAGACATTCGTTCAGATAAGGATACATTTGAATGGTTCTTTGTCTGCAGAATGCAATTACTGGTGCCAGGCACTTTGTAAAGACCCTGGGTGCAGTAGATGGGTTTAATTAATTAGATACTTTTAATGAAATGAACAACCTCAGATATGTAGAGGATTGTCAATGGAATCTAGCACTACTTCTCAAATATATGGGAAAGAAATAGAGGCAGCGACAGATTTTATTTTCCTGGGCTCACCTCTGCACACGGTGACTACAACAGTGAAATTAAAGGACACTTGCTTTTTGGAAAGAAGCTATAGCAAATCTGGGTAGGATTTTAAACAGTGAAGACACTGCCAACCTAGGTTTGTACAGTCAACGCTACAATTTTCCCAGTAGTAATATATATGAATTGTGATAAGGTTAGACTATAAATAAGGCTATGCTCCATTAAATTGCTAATTTTGAACTTCAGTGTTAAGAGAAAACTTTTAAGAACTCCATGGTCTGCATGTAGAGTGAACCAGTTGATACTTATGAAGGGGTGGATGGAAGCTGAAGTGGATAGACAGCATTATTTAAGTAATGAATATGAATTTACACAAACATAACGAATCAGCTCTTAATAGGCTTGGCACAGTAAATTTCTTGAGGTCATGAATGGCTGGAGTTGACTAATCATCATAGTCGTCATCCAAAGTACAGATCTCTCTAACGCAGCCAGGTCATAGTTAGACAGTTATATAGTACTAAGTCCGCAAAGCAGAAGCGAAGCAGAATAAAAGTACTTGACTGTTTATTAAAAAGAATAAAGTAAACACACTGCAGGTCGGATAAGCGCTTTCACTCACATTAAGAGCTTCTTCAGATCACATTGACAAAAGCAGTTGAACACCATTTATAGGTAGAACAATTATGTATTTCTAGAATAGTTAAGCCAATTAGACAATTAGTCAATCATGTTTGAACTGGTGACCAAAAGCTAAATCCTTACTGGCAAAGAGAAGATACATAAAACATATTATATATAATAGCTATACAGATCCATAAAAGGCATATAAAATATGAAAACAAATGTAAAAACATAAGTATAAAAACCTAATATGAACATAGTCAAGAAATGATGAGAAAAAATACATTACAAATACAAATGCTACACAACAACCAAAGAAAGTCCCCCCTAACTGTCTAGTGAAATCAATGACTCTGTATACAAGACCTTCAAAACTAAAATCTAGTATTCCTACGCTTTTTAAGTGTCGGTTTGATGGAAGCTCTCTCATTCAAACTGACACCTCTGTCAGCTCTTAACCTAACAATCCATTTGCTTTCCCTACTTTCAGTTTGGTTATTAATATCCCCTTTCCTAATAGTAGAATCAACCAATTCAAGCACTTTAAACAAAAAAGTGTGTTGATCCCCACATTGTGTAACGTGCTTAGCTAAAGCATTGAAGATGGAACCCTTTCTTATACGATAGAGATGCTCTCTTATTCTATCCTTGAATCTCCGATTCGTTTTCCCAACGTAGAACGCTTTACAAAATTGACAAACTGCCAAATAAACTATATTCATTGTAAAACAATTAGCTGACACGTTGGTATAGAAAACGGTACCTAAATCTGGATGCAGGAAGGTGGTACTAGTATCAATCTGATCACAATAATTACACTTACCACAAGGTTCAGTATGGCTATTAGTATCAAACATATTAGGTTTCTTGGGATAACAAAGCATCCTCTTCAAATTAGATTTGTTCCTAAACAGAAAGCTAGGTTTGGTTCCAACTACTCTCTGTATACCTTCATCCGTACAAAGTATAGGCCAGTGTTTAGACATTATAGACCTAATGGCTGGATAGTCAGTTGTATAAGGTATTGAGATCCTGACATTAGATCGAGGATCAAATGAGCTTGTAGCCTCAGGTATTGTTTGGGGTCCAAAGTAAGGGGCCGCTCTACCTACCCTAAGTTCATCAATCTGCATAAGGTTACTATCTACCTCCTGATGACTATAACCTCGTTCAAGGAATCTCTGCTTCAAATCAAGTACTTCATTAGTGAAGCCTAATTGTGTGGCATTCAATCTTGAAGTCCTCATACCTTGCCCTTTGATTATATTCCTAAAAATATATTCTGGATGCATGCTAGTACGCATCAACAGGGTGTTATGATGGCATTCCTTACGGAACACTCCTGTGTTAATCAAACCATTTGCAAGTTTCTCTACAAATAAATCCAGAAATTCAATTCTATGCATTGAACAGTTCATAGTGAACTTCAAATAATCAGTTAGTTGGTTAATCATATCATGGTACAAATGTAGCTCCTCTACAGTCCCCCTCCATAAGATGAAAACATCATCGACAAAACGTCGATAAAACACCACTTTCTGTACAAAGTCATTTGTCTTAAACAGGGCTCCATATTCCCATTGTGCCAAAAACATGTTTGCATAGCTATTTGCGCAGGGCGTACCCATAGCAACTCCTCCCTGTTGTTGAAAGGACATATCTTGGAATATAAAAATATTATTCTCCAAGATCAACTCTAAAAAGTGTGCTAATAGATCTATGTGTGTCCTGGAATAATCACTGTAACTCGAAAGATATTCCATAACATATGTAATGCCTAACTCATTCGATAAAACCGTAAACAAAGACTGTATGTCAAAAGTGGCAAATACTATATTATCAATATCATCTGATTTACCCAAGCATTCATATAAATCAAGAAGGAATTGCTTGGAATCCTTGAGCACTGTTGGATTCCTATCGAGAATGGGACGCAAATGCTTTTCCACATATACCGATAGGTGCTCAGTTACCCAGCCCTGTCCTGCAACAATTGGTCTCATTGGGGGTTGCATCCTATTCTTATGAATCTTAGGGAGCCCCTGAATGATGGGGCCAATGGTGTTTTAACCAACAAATAATCGTAGAGCTCCTGGTTGATAACATTCCCCTTAAACATATCTAACAAGGTATTTGACACATATGTAATAGTGTCAAGGACTGCCGACTCTTCAATACATTTATAAAAATCATCCGACAGAAGAGTAAGCATAGCATGTAAATAATGCTCTTTATCCATCAGGACAATCTGACCACCCTTGTCCGCTGGTCTAATCACCAGGGATTCATTTACTTGTAGTTGTTTAAGACTTTCTCTTTCCAATCTCGTTAAATTCCCTTTCTTCCTATAAGTAGTAGTACTAAAATATTGATGCAAGTCATCTTCTGTTAATTGCATATATGCTTCAACTAAGGGATGGAGTTGAGGTATAAAGTTACTCAAGCGTTTAAACCTCATTGGTCTATCTAATCTATTTGTATTATCAACCACCATATCATCATTATCCTTATACATCAGCTTAAGCATTAAATTGCGACAGAACAATTTCATGTCAATAATGGTGTCCGCATAGTTACTATGGCTGCTGGGAATGAAATTGAGGCCTTTATTCAAAAGGCTTATATCATGTGGCGTCAAAGAGTAACTTGAAATATTGCAAATAAGTGAATGCACTGGTCCTCGAGATGTTAAGGGATTACATAACAACCCTAAGCGGGCTTGTTCCTCCACTTTAAGGGGAATGTTATCAACCAGGAGCTCTACGATTATTTGTTGGTTAAAACACCATTGGTCCCCATCATTCAGGGACTCCCTAAGATTCATAAGAATAGGATGCAACCCCCAATGAGACCAATTGTTGCAGGACAGGGCTGGGTAACTGAGCACCTATCGGTATATGTGGAAAAGCATTTGCGTCCCATTCTCGATAGGAATCCAACAGTGCTCAAGGATTCCAAGCAATTCCTTCTTGATTTATATGAATGCTTGGGTAAATCAGATGATATTGATAATATAGTATTTGCCACTTTTGACATACAGTCTTTGTTTACGGTTTTACCGAATGAGTTGGGCATTACATATGTTATGGAATATCTTTCGAGTTACAGTGATTATTCCAGGACACACATAGAACTATTAGCACACTTTTTAGAGTTGATCTTGGAGAATAATATTTTTATATTCCAAGATATGTTCTTTCAACAACAGGGAGGAGTTGCTATGGGTACGCCCTGCGCAAATAGCTATGCAAACATGTTTTTAGCACAATGGGAATATGGAGCCCTGTTTAAGATAAATGACTTTGTACAGAAAGTGGTGTTTTATCGACGTTTTGTCGATGATGTTTTCATCTTATGGAGGGGGACCGTAGAGGAGCTACATTTGTACCATGATATGATTAACCAACTAACTGATTATTTGAAGTTCACTATGAACTGTTCAATGCATAGAATTGAATTTCTGGATTTATTTGTAGAGAAACTTGCAAATGGTTTGATTAACACAGGAGTGTTCCGTAAGGAATGCCATCATAACACCCTGTTGATGTGTACTAGCATGCATCCAGAATATATTTTTAGGAATATAATCAAAAGGGCAAGGTATGAGGACTTCAAGATTGAATGCCACACAATTAGGCTTCACTAATGAAGTACTTGATTTGAAGCAGAGATTCCTTGAACGAGGTTATAGTCATCAGGAGGTAGATAGTAACCTTATGCAGATTGATGAACTTAGGGTAGGTAGAGCGGCCCCTTACTTTGGACCCCAAACAATACCTGAGGCTACAAGCTCATTTGATCCTCGATCTAATGTCAGGATCTCAATACCTTACACAACTGACTATCCAGCCATTAGGTCTATAATGTCTAAACACTGGCCTATACTTTGTACGGATGAAGGTATACAGAGAGTAGTTGGAACCAAACCTAGCTTTCTGTTTAGGAACAAGTCTAATTTGAAGAGGATGCTTTGTTATCCCAAGAAACCTAATATGTTTGATACTAATAGCCATACTGAACCTTGTGGTAAGTGTAATTATTGTGATCAGATTGATACTAGTACCACCTTCCTGCATCCAGATTTAGGTACCGTTTTCTATACCAACGTGTCAGCTAATTGTTTTACAATGAATATAGTTTATCTGGCAGTTTGTCAATTTTGTAAAGCGTTCTACGTTGGGAAAACGAATCGGAGATTCAAGGATAGAATAAGAGAGCATCTCTATCATATAAGAAAGGGTTCCACCTTCAATGCTTTAGCTAAGCACATTACACAATGTGGGGATCAACACACTTTTTTGTTTAGAGTGCTTGAATTGGTTGATTCTACTATTAGGAAAGGGGATATTAATAACCAAACTGAAAGTAGGGAAAGCAAATGGATTGTTAGGTTAAGAGCTGACAGAGGTGTCAGTTTGAATGAGAGAGCTTCCATCAAACCGACACTTAAAAAGCGTAGGAATACTAGATTTTAGTTTTGAAGGTCTTGTATACAGAGTCATTGATTTCACTAGACAGTTAGGGAGGACTTTCTTTGGTTGTTGTGTAGCATTTGTATTTGTAATGTATTTTTTCTCATCATTTCTTGACTATGTTCATATTAGGTTTTTATACTTATGTTTTTACATTTGTTTTCATATTTTATATGCCTTTTATGGATCTGTATAGCTATTATATATAATATGTTTTATGTATCTTCTCTTTGCCAGTAAGGATTTAGCTTTTGGTCACCAGTTCAAACATGATTGACTAATTGTCTAATTGGCTTAACTATTCTAGAAATACATAATTGTTCTACCTATAAATTGTGTTCAACTGCTTTTGTCAATGTGATCTGAAGAAGCTCTTAATGTGACTGAAAGCGCTTATCCGACCTGCAGTGTGTTTACTTTATTCTTTTTAATAAACAGTAAAGTACTTTGATTCTGCTTCGCTTCTGCTTTGTGGACTTAGTACTATATTATTGTTTTATACGTAGCTGAAGCGTTTACCCAGGCTTTGGCAGGATTCATTGCCCGTTATAGTTAGACAGTTGTCATAGTGATCAATAAAAGGACAAAACAGCCACTGGCAGTGTATGTCAGTGCCTATAAGTAATGAAGACGGATTTGTGGCCTTCAGTGTCTTAGGATTCTGAAGAAGGATTTTTTCACACAATTATGAGTGAAGACAGAAGGTGGCCTGCAGAGCTTTATGAAGAACTGAAGCTGGGTTGAAGAAGTTGTTACTCTGATAGAAAACCTGAAACTATTTGGAATCTATTATCCTGACAGAGAGGGGAAACTACCTGCCTGTATAAGATGGTTAGTTGAAAGAGTGAGAAAGCAACTGAAGAAAGAACTTAACTACACTATAACAACCTTACTTGTGCTGACCAGAGTGCAATAAGCCTGCACCTCTGAGAAACCATTTGTATGAATTTTTTTTTTTTTATTTCCCAAGTTGCAAGAAAGCATTATTTTCATTATTCATACAAGTAAATGTATATACACGTGTTTGTGTGTGTGTGTGCATGTGTCTACCAGAAAACATTGAAAGCCCACAATACAGAACACCAAATTGTCAAGACAAAAGCATCGAAACCTCACTTCAGCGAATGACCCAAATTGTGGAATCCATTCCCACGGTAAGTAACCTGTTGACCAACAAGGTGGAATTTGCCCTTTTCCCAAATGTAGTGTGATCTTGGAGTTGGTATACTTAGCTGGGGGGTGTGGGGTGTAGCCCCCTCACGTGGGAGGGTTGGGAATGGTTTTGTTTTCGTTAACTGTGGTATGAGTGGTTACGTACCCTGAGAATGGATTTAATGATCTGGTCGGTCTTTTCTTAAACTTAAACCATGCCCTCCCTCTGCTAACAACTTGCCAGCTCTCTTCCTTAAGGCTGATGCCAACTTCATAGCATACCCAGTCTCTATTCTCATTAATCGCTCAATCTTTGAATCCTTTATTCCTACTCTCTGGAAGAAATTTTACACCATACCTATCCATAAAGGTCGAAATTCTGTAGAACTTTCTATCATCCAATTGCTATACGCTCTCTCCCCTTTTCAAAAATCTTGAGCATTGTGTGCACAAGCAGCTTATGTCTTATCTTATTCAAGAAAACCTTATTAGCCCTACACAGCATGGCTCCCGTCCTCACCATTGCACCACCACTGCTCTCCCTTTCTTCACTAACTTCATCTTTCTAGCAACAGATGATAAACTTGTCTCCTGCCTCCTCTTAGATCTTTCAAAAGCCTTTGATACTGTCTCTTACTCCATTCTTCTCTCTGAACTCTCTCAACTCAGTCTTGTGCCTACTACTGTCTTCTGGTTCTCAAGCTATCTTACTAACAAACAGCAAGCATTCAAATGGCTTTCTGCTCTTTCTCCCTTTCTTCC
Organism: Protopterus annectens; assembly: GCF_019279795.1. Lineage (NCBI taxonomy): Eukaryota > Metazoa > Chordata > Ceratodontiformes > Protopteridae > Protopterus > Protopterus annectens. The sequence goes on along the minus strand of NC_056731.1, from coordinate 1,580,833,527 downwards.
TCTCAAAACGGGAGTTCCACAAGGCTCAATTCTAGGTCCCATTCTTTTTAATATTTTTATTAATCAGATCCACACATCCTGTCCCCAGTCATCCCTCATACAGTATGTGGATGATTCCACTATTATCACCATTGCCGACAACCCCTCAGATCTGCTCACTCTTACTCAAACCTCCTTTAATCTTATTGAAACTTGTCTTACTAACAACCACCTCATTCTAAATCTTAACAAGACAAAAACTCTTTTTCCTACCTAAATCCCTTAGCTATCTTAAACAGTCATTCACCATCTCCTCCCTTAATAACACTACTGTCACTTCTGAACCCCACACTAAGCTTCTTGGTCTAATTGTTGATGAGCAACTTAAATTTGGCCTCCATGTACACCACTGTATAAAGAAAACCCACCTTAAACGTGGCCTACTATATAGGAATAAAAAGTTCCATACCCCCAAATCCAGAATCTAAGTTTCCCAGGCTTTTCTTTTTCCTAACCTCTTGTACTCTTCTCAAATCATTACCAACTTACAGTCCACTCTTCTAACCAAACTAGAAGCCACATATAATAAAGTCGATAGATTTTCAGCCAACGTGGCATCTCATTATCCACACCATCTTAAACAGTCCCACCTCCTGCCCTAGCATCTCCTCTCTCGTTTCCCTCTACAAGCCACCTCACTTCCTCAGTTCAGAACAACTTCTTTTACAAATTTATAAACCAAAAAAATCTTTAGGTCAAAACTTTTACAGCCATCTTCCTGGTTTAACATGGAATAAGCTTCTCTTAGTCCTCAGAAATATTAATCATTCTCATGACTTCAAGACAGCTCTTAGAAATTACCTAAGCAGTGTCTGGATTTGTCACTGCAATCATCCGACTTGATATTCTTTTTCCTACTTCTATCTTCTACTTCTCTCCTTTCTCTCCTCCTAATCTCTTGCTCCTAGTTATCTGACAATTCCATCTCCTCTTCCTTCCACCTCCTTATCTCTCATTTCCCCTCTTACTGTATCTCACCAAACTAACTTCTTTTACTACCTTTCCAGACATACATTATAAATTCTTCTGCATTTCTTACTCTTTCTACCCACCTCCTCTTTACTCATCTCCTATTTGAATTTTCTTCTCCTGTCATTTTTGCATTAACTTGTACAACTATGTTTATCTATTTAACCTTTTTATATTAACATTTTTGTGTGTTTTTATATTTTTGTTGCTTAACTGTACTGTGATTTAATTACTTGTTTGTTATTTTCATTTTACTGGTTTAATCTGTTTGGTATATGCATCATTTGCTATATTTTGTTCTGTGAATTTTTATTGTAAACACTGCACTGTGGAGCTTTTCTCCCTGGGCCTCTGCTGAAAAAGAGTGCAAACTCAGTCGGACTACCCCGATCAAAAAATGTGAAATAAATAAATATATGTACGTATGTGTGTAAGCATATATGTACATGTGTTTTTACAGTTTTTACACACAAAGAGCACAGCTGTACAACATAAGGGCCAATGTTTACGTTTACTCATTTGTTGTTCAGATATACCCACTAAGCAAAAGCCTTTTTTAGGGGTGTCCCAGCAGTAGTGTCAGTTTAAGTGATTTGCTGGCAAATGAAGGCTAAGGGAATAAGCTCTGAACTAGGGAATGAAGTCCGTCAGCAGCACATTAATCTCCTGTTGATAAATGCCATCATATACTAATAAAAATTGCTTATCTGCACTCACTAACATACAAAGATCATGGTATATAACAGAATAATTAATACGCAAACTTGCATAAGTGAAAATAATTACCTGGATGACTTCTTATAGCAGCTGGCAGTCATTCAGTCTTAATAGCAATCATCCAAGCTAAAGCATGGTAGAAGCAGACAACTATCAGTTTCTAGAAGAAAATATGGTTCATCTCATGAAGTATTCCCTTAGAGTACCCACTTTTGTAAATATTCAGGGAATCCCACAGGGGAACATTTCCTTCCTGAAAGAGTTATATTGACATCTGAAGCAACCAGTCTATTTAAAGCAAATACCACCAAAAATGGATGAAAGCTGACAACAGACAACTAGTCCTGTAACATCAGCGGATATACCATTACTACCCTGAAGCAGAAAAAGAGAAATCCTACATAGATAGCATGCATTAAGGCATGGGGATAAGGAATATGTTTCATATCAAAATTATTTGCTAAATGCTATCTCTGCAGCTCAGACCAAAATCTCCTTGAAGTCCATAAACCTACAAAACAAATTGGTAAACTTCAGTATAGTCATTCTGTTTCAAACACCTGGAATACACTTCCCCTGGACCTCAGATCTATCACTAACAGCTTAATTTTCAAATTTTCAAAAAAATCTCTAAAAGACCACATGTTAAATGAGTGGGCCTGCCCCTGTCCTACCCCCATCTTACCTTTTACTCTCCAACATCCCCTTTCCCCCTTCTCTGCATTATACTAACTGCATCACAACATGTCCAAGAATATAATTACATCAGTTTCGAGCACAAAGGAAATTTAAATAGTACATTTAAGTACTAGACCACTCTTGCAATTATTGTGATCCAAGAAATTTGCTCATGCTACTGTTTAAATCTCTACAAAAATCTGAATTTTTGATTTAGAACTCTGTTTTCTGTACTGGTTGTTTTTAACTGTATTCTATACTAGCTAGCTAAACTATGTACCAGAAATGTTCTACTGTAATTTATTGTGAATAAGTGTGAATGTTTTCATTATTTTATGTCTGGAGCTTTTCTCCTCGGGTCTCTGCTGAAAAAGGACTTCTTACCCAGTCAGATTAACCCGATCAACAAATGTCAAATAAATAAATAAAATCAATGGGCTACGAGTAAAGAGGGTAATGTTTGAAGGTAAGTACTGAGTATGTAACTGAAATGCCATATGATACACACACTGCATCCAGGAATCCTAGGAGAACAGTACTCAACCTAAATGGATAAACAGGAGATCAACAACTGAAACCATCAAGTCAGGTTAATGCTACTATGTGTGTTTTATGTGCTGGAGAAATTGAACTGCAAAGCAGATTCTATTATCACAGGGATATAGGACAGCACACTTCTCCTGTCAATAACAGCTCAAGTAACACATAGGCTGAAGACAGCTGACAGCCCTTTAAGTAACTGGTAGTGATAATGCCAGTGTCCCAGTGGTCACCATCTCCCATCAATAATGGATTTTATGGACTGTGATCATTTCAACTATGTGACGGCCCAACCTGCAGAGGTTAGGAAATTTTTAGATGATGATTAATGGTATTAAAAAGATCTGCTAATTCTTAACGTTTGTCTTGCATATGTGCATGACTCACTCAAACTATCCTGTTCAGCAACAACTTTACTGGCAGTATTTTATTAGTTAAATGAATGGGTAAACCCTTTAATGCGACAGCCAAAGAAGGATGGCACAGACAATTCACAGATGTACACACAAAATATATTCAAAGCAAGTAAATGTATAGTAAATAAATGCAGAGGCCATACTGGATGAATACATGACATGTTGAGTAGACTAAAACAAAGCTTATTTCCAATATTAAATATGTCACTTTGTTTATTAAGGTATTGTCAGTTTATTGTATGTATATAATCCATTTTTAATTTCCCTGCTTGCAGATCAGAAACTTTATACACAGCAAGTGCTACTTCCTGGAGTGACCACCCTTTGGCAGTACAGATAACATTCTGTTTTGGCTACCCTTTAATTTGGAAGCAATTATACTTTACAATTCCTTTATGTATACATATGGTTCATGTCTGAAAGTAGGATATATGTCTTGTGGTTTCTAATTTCCAGAGATATGTTAAACTAAGGGCCTTTCTGGAAAATTGCTCTTTTCTGACTACAAAGTTGCAAGTTATGACAGCACCCAAGTTAACTGACCTTAAAGACAATACAACAGTTTTAGTGGCCAGTTTGTCAGAAGAGTGTAAACACTAATTGGGGAATAATAATTTTAAGAAATAAGCAAGAATGCTACACTAGCAGTTATGGGTAGCCTGCTGGCCCTGGCCAAGGGAAGTTACTGAGCCTATTACTGGACAGGTTAATAAACACCAGTATTTTATTAAAGGCACTCTGCAATCTTCACATTCTGTGCAGAACATAGTATTATGACATAGATCTAATTCTGGAATAAGTACGTTATTGATAATGGCTCTCGTGGCTTCATATGTAAGAAGACTGTTTAGTCTACAGGATAGTTTTACTTTGGATATGACATGGTGGGCAATCCAATTTCATATGCTATGGGAAAGGCAGCAGTTAGGCTCAGCAATCCCTGAGGTACATCTGTTTTTGGAACAGACTACTGCCTCTTGTAGGTTTAAGATGGAAATATTGCTGTTTTGTGCTAGTCTTCAGAGTGTATCAACAACCATGACTGCAGTTTTGCTTCATTTACTGAAACCTTCTTGCTGGACATCTAATTTCAGAGCTGTTGAAAAGAAATTGTATAAAATACCCCTGAAGTGAGGTATTGCAAGGGGCAGATATAACAAGGATTATGTCATCTGCATACATAGCACAGTTTAGAGAGGAACAGTCTAAGTAAAGACACTTTTGCACATTGAGAAGATCATAGGTCCTGATACTGGCCATTGGGGCAGTCCTGCTCTGGAATGTTCAAATGTATGAAGAACTGTTGGCAGAAGTCACTCAAAATGTCTATCTATAAGAGGAGGATGCACCAACCTAGGACCCCTTTTCACTATCCTATTTTTCTCCAACATTTCCAAAAGGAAATGATGGTCCATGACATCAAATTCCCATGTTATGCCATTGGACAGGGCTCCTTAGTACAGACCCTTTCCCAAGTTCAGGTAAGTTTAGTTGGTTATGGAGTACACTGCCATTACGGCACAATACCTTTGTCTAAAGCCACATTATTTAATGGCAACAATGGGATTTTTTTGACATATTCTAGAAACTGCCTTTACAGAATTTTTCCAGTATGTTGATGAGAGGACAATGACGGAGAAGATGGATTAATCGTTTGGCAGTAGTAGTATTAGGGCATGTTTGAAGCTGGGGAAGGATACCTGTAGTTAACATGAAGTTATAAACATATGTTGCAAGCTTGCTTATGATGGGCAACCTAGTTTAAGGAAATATATACAAAATTTAAATTTCTAACACTGGCAGGGTTTTGGAGTAAGACTTTAATCTTCTTTAAGTTTTAAAGAATGTAATAAAGCTACACTAAAAAGTTACCAACAACAAAGTAAAGGGATAGTGCTGGGCTGATCAAAATTAGGTTTCCAATGTACTTTAATATTGTGGAAGACTGAGTTTTGCGATTTAACTGCTCCTATATTGCAAGTAAGGGATTTTATGGAACTCCAAAGCTGTTGCGGGCTTCTGGATATCACCACCTGTTGACACAATCAACTTATTAACTATTGTTAAAGACTCGTGTTTAGAATTATTCAATGTGGGTGGCTTTCCATATTCTCCAAGTACTGTTTCATTGTGTTATAACAGATTTAAGGTCTTGGTTTACGCATGGGTAGCTTCTCTCTATGAATTTTCTTCACCTTAATAGAGTGGTGATAGAATTAAAAGGTGGAATTAGAAGCAGCAGTCACAGAAAGTGAGCTCCAGTCTGTAAAATATAACAGTGAGAAAGTATGCTTTTATAGACTTGGATATAGTTCTTATGGAGGCCAGTATGTGGGGAGTTCCATGAATGTTGAATGATTAATTGAACAATTATCATTTAAAACAGGGTAAACCTGAACACTAAGATATTTTGGGCTACTGCTAGTGATTATAATGTCTAGCAGAGTACTAATGTTGCAGAGGGCATTTCACATTGCGGAATAAGCCATTAACTGGAATAAAATGTGAAGGAAGAGCGACTTTTTCAAAAGATTCTGTTTTATCTTGGGCAGGTTTAGGTTGAGGCTGCCTAGCAGGAATAATTTGTCTAAGCAGCAATATTAATGAACTGCTTCTATATATATATATATATATATATATATATATATATATATATATATATTAGTACAAAAAACCAGGAGGGTGTAAATAGTTCTAGAAAGAGTGAGTGATGAGTCAGATTTGGTCATATTCATGTTATACTGCATCATTATATGGTTTAAGCTTTTTGAGACTTATTTACTAGACTCATAAATCCGTCTCCTCTGCATAATTGCCTGGTCTGCTGTTCCCAAGGCACTAGGGGAAGTGCAATTCATCCATGAGCTATGTTTCAGCAACAGCTAAGATGTCTGTTTTTTTGTTGTACTAGCCAGGATTAAAAAAAAGACCAATTATTGTTGAGAATACCAAAGTTTACAGCAGCAAATTTTATGGCATTAATCTTAAAAGTGTTGTGTGTGCTATAATTAGGAAAGGGAGTGACTAAGGAGAAGGGTTAGTATGAATGGCTCACTAATTCCATTTTCTCAGAACAATAGTAAGTAAACATTAAGTTGAGGCTAGCTTGTTTAAGAGATTATTCCTCGTTTTTACTGGATGTTGTGGGTTCAGGTTGTTGAATATGCCCACCAGGTGGGATTTATAATGGATATTTGTTAGCAAGTTTTAGCAGTACTTAGCATCTTACCAGGTGTATGGGGGATAATTATAAGGTTACACGACTGGTTTATACTATGTCAAGCTTAAGAAGGCTGATTAAGAGAGAGTGACGTATTAGTGACAATTATACTGCTATAAAGGAGGCTCTGCTACCAGCAGGAGGTAGCATACTACTGTATACTGCTAAAGAGAATTGCTGAGCTGTGGTGAAAGTCATAAAAACTGTTATGAGCAGCAGTTCATTTACAGGAGATAGGAATCTGGAAACCTGTTTATTAAGAGTAAAAGACTTGGTGGTAAAATAAAATTTCAACTATTAGTTGTAAGAAAAAAACAGTAGCTATAAGGGAATAATTTTAATAGCTTATCAAATACTAACAAGAATAAGGTCTTTACCATTCAAAACAGGGATAGTTAATGAATACAAATAGCAATTTACCTGATTTGTTAATTTCTTCCCAGACTTTACATGAGAAAAGCGATGAATACCACAGATTATGCTGGTTGCTGGAGGCTATCTAATGATTGGTAAAGATGAGTTATATGGACTGAAGCAAAAAACAATGGTATACTGCATTTGGTGTGTACAGGTTAGTCAGCAGAAGAGGGCAGGATGGCTGAGGATGGGGGTGGGAGAAAAGTGAAATGGGTAGACTTTAAACACAGCATAACCTTTTTTTTTTTTTTTTTTTTTTTTTTTTTTACACACATTTGTTTACCACGAAAGTCCGACTGGACAAAAAAAGAAGTTATGTCCTTACCATAACATTCCATGTGGAGTGTTCATCTCGCCTTTGTTCTTACACATGGGTGTCGGAGCCGATCCTCGGCTCCGAGTCGGCCGCTTAGCAAAGCTTTGCATCCAGAAGAAGCTCGAAAGCTCGAGACCAACCTACCTCCCACAATTCCCTCTGCCTTTACCTCAGATCTAGTTTGCAAGAACAACACCAGATCCAACAATAACAATGTAATTATCCATAAAGAATACATACGTATACACAAGGAACGTAACTAACTCAAGCCAGCAGAACAACAGAGAGACCACTAGTGGGAGACAAACAGACCAGACATCTAAAACGGACGTTCTTCCAGACCTGAGGGTGGGATGGTGGGAATGTAAGAACAAAGGCGAGATGAACACTCCACATGGAACGTTATGGTAAGGACATAACTTCTTTATGTGAGAGTGTTCAATCTCGCCGTTTGTTCTTACACATGGGTAGCGTCCTTAGCTCCGTAACCCTGAGTGACTCACGGAAGAACGTTCCTGAGCACAGTGGAACCAAGAGATGCTCTGTCCCTGGAAATCCTGTCCACTTTATAATGAGTGATGAACGTATGTGGTTTAGACCAAGTGGCGGCCGCACAAATAGTGTCCAAAGGTAGACGAGCCGCATGAGCCAAAGATGTAGAAACTGATCTAGCAGAATGTCCCTTTGGTTTGGTGGGCAAACTCTGACTAGAAGCAGAATAAACGAACGTAATACAATCAGTTAGCCATTTGGAAAGAGTACGCTTCATCACTGCCATGCCCTTTTTGTTGTCCGCAAAGGCTATAAAGAGTTGGTCCGCTTTTCTATGGTCTTTAGCTCTATCTAGGTAAAATCTAGGTTGTCTATGAACATCCAACTTGTGCAATATATATTCCAGCTTATTGGAATGGTTTTGAAAAATGTGGGAAGCTCAATGGATTGATTAATGTTGTTAACTGAACAAACCTTCGGGAGGAAAGAAGGGTTGTTGCATAAAGATACCCTGTCCGGGTGAAAAATTAAATATGGCTGTTTAATGGAAAGAGCCTGAAGTTCCGATACTCGTCTGGCTGAAGTGATAGCTACTAGGAAGAGTTTTCCAGGACAAGAACTTTAAGGAACAGGAAGAAGCTGGTTCAAAGGGTGGTAACATTAGTTGGGATAAGAGTAGATTTAGATTCCAAGGAGCTGTAGGAAACCTAACTGCTGGTCTAAGATGAAAGGACCCTTTCAAGAAGGCTTTACAAAGCCTATGAGCCATAATGGGCGCTCCATTCTCTCCTACATGAAAGTTAGAAATAGCAGCCAACTGAACTTTTAAAGTGGCAGTAGAGGCCCCTTGATGAAACAGCATGGATAGGAACTCCAAAATCTTGTTTAGAGGGGCTACTAAGGGATCTAAATGCTGTGCAGTCGCCCAGTATACGAAATGTTTCCACTTACCGGTGTAAATTTTAGTAGTGGAAGCCTTATGAGAGGCTACCAGAATGTCTTGAACCGCCGGAGAGAAAAGATCAGACCTGGCTAAGTAGGGAAGCGGAGCAGCCAAGCTGCTAACTTGAGGGACAGGAGTGACGGGTGGGGAGCTCCTGACGAATGAGTCAGTAGGTCTGGCACCGGGTCCAGAATCCAGGGCTCCCGTATTTGGTGTGCTTGAAGAAAGGGAAACCAAATCTGACGAGGCCAGAATGGGGCAATGAGAATTATAGTCCTCTGCTGATCCTTGGCTTTCTGGAGAAATTTCGGTATCAGAGGTATAGGGGGGAAAGCGTACAGGAGACCTGGGGGCCAATCGTGAATCAGAGCGTCCCTGGGGACATCCCCTGGAGGGGGTAAAAGGGCAAAGTAGCTTCTGCATTTGGTGTTCATTGGGGACGCAAACAGATCGCAGCAAGGCTGGCCCCACTTGTGGAATATCCTTTCCGCTACTATCTGGTTGAGGGACCACTCGTGAGGTAACAGGATGGCTCTGCTCAACCTGTCCGCTATGACGTTGGATAACCCTGGGATGTGCGTTGCTATCAGAAAGCGACCCGTGGACTCTGCCCATTGCCAAATTCTCATGGCCTCTCTGCACAACTGGTAAGACTTGGTTCCTCCTTGTTTGTTTATGTACCAGACTACGGACATGTTGTCCGTTTGAACTGCAATGGTCCCTAGAGGTAGAAGGGGGGAGAAGTGTTGCAATGCTAGAAACACTGCCCTCATCTCTAGAACATTGATGTGCAGGTTGTACTCTAAACTGGTCCATTCGCCGTGGACTGTCTGTCCCTGAAAGATGCCCCCCCACCCTATCAGGGAAGCGTCCGTGGTCACTGTGGCTGTTGGTGTGGGTAACACAAACGGTCGGCCGCTGATGAAATTGCGATTCTGTAACCACCAAGACAGGTGTGCTTTGCAGGTGTTCATAATGTGAATTTCGTGTGTCAGTGGTATCTGTTGGAATGACCACTGTGCAAACAGCAGCCATTGGAGAACTCTCATGTGTAGCCTTCCCATGGGAACTGCAATGAGGGAAGCTGACATGAGTCCCAAGACTTTCAGGACTAGTTTGGCTGGGGATTTTTTGGACAATAGTAGGAGAGATATGTGTTCTTGTAGGGAAGCTATTCTTGTGGAGGGGAGTTTTAGTAGCAAAGAATGGGTGTCTAAATTTGCCCCATAAATGAAATATGCTGCGAGGGCTGTAACGCAGATTTTTCGAAATTTATCAAAATCCCTAGCTGAACACAAAGGCTGTGTGTGTAGTCCCTGGCCTGTATGAGTCTACGCTCAGTGGTGGCAGTAAGGAGCCAGTTGTCCAGATACGGAAACACCCGGAATCCTAGGCGTCTCAAGTGAGACGCTACCACTGCCATGCATTTGGTGAAAACCCTGGGGGCTGAGGTTAGACCAAAGGGCAGGGCCCGAAACTGAAAGTGGCTGGCTCCCAGCCGGAAGCGCAGGTGATCTCTGGATGCTCTGGCCATTTTGATGTGGTAGTATGCGTCCTTGAGATCTATTGAGCACATCCAGTCGTCCTTCTGTAAGAACGGAAGGATCGATTGAAGCGTGACCATCCGGAACTTTTCTTTCTTCACATACGTATTGAGATTGCTTAGGTCCAGAATTGGCCTCCAGTCCCCTGTCATTTTTGGAACTAAAAAGAACCTTTGAGTAAGTTCTGGATCCTCTTTGGTCCGCCGGGACTGGTTGGATGACTCTTTTTTTCTAGCAGCTTTGAGATTTCTATAGCTGCAGGTTCTCGCAGATGGGGTGGTACATCTGGGAATCTTTTCTGTTGTAACGGGGGAAACAAAGGGAATTTTGTAACCTCTGGTAATAATGCTTTTTACCCATTTGTCTGAAGTAAGGTTTTGCCAGGCCTGAGGGTATAAAGCTAAGCGACCCCCGACTGCCTCCAGAGCAGGACAGTCGGGCCTCCTCTCAGGAGTGCTGGAAAGGCTTCCCAGGGATGGTATCCCTGTCGCCTTGGTTCTGCGGACCCCATCTGCCACCAGGGCGGCGTCTTCCACTTCTGCCCCCCCCTCTACCTCTGGAGGGGGCATCACCCTGTGTGCTTGGGAAAGAACCCTGGGGTTTACGAAACCACATTTTCCCACCTCGTTGCCCTTTGGGGTACGGTCTGGATGGGGTGGAAAAACGGACTCCGACAGCAGACAGAGTCTTTCCCTCTTGCTCACACCGGGTGAGGGTCTCCTTTACTTTGGGGCCAAACAGAGTGGCACCATCAAAGGGGGCGTTAGTAAAGGAAGACTTGAAGGCTTCCGCAAAGGAGCATAGGCGCATCCAGGATTGTCTACGAAGAGCAATCGCTGAAGCCGCAGCCCTACTTGACCCTTCGGCTGCATACGAGATGAGCCTCATGGACGAGTTTACAATAGATGTAAAAGTATTGAGCTGTGCTGTAACCTTATCCGAGACAGCAGCATCTGTACTACCCTGGAGGGTATCTCCCAACTCCTTGACTAGATCCCTCTGTAATCGTGTGAAATGTGTCAAATAGTTCAGCGATCGCATGGAGAAAGTCGCTGAACTGAAAATGCGCTTCCCATATCTGTCCATGGTCCTAGAATCTCTGTTAGGAGGATGAACAGATGAGGAAGATTCTGACATCTCCTTTTTCGTGGCAGCTGCCACCACCATAGCGTCCACTGGAACTCCCTTAGTGAGGTATGATTTATCCTGAGGGGCCGTTATATATTTATTAGGCTTTCTGGGAACTGGCTCCACTGTGTCAGGTGCCTCCCACGCCCTTCGAGCAATTAAATCCATTAACTCGAAGGGCAGAGTGACCCAGGAGGAAGAAGGGCGAGCACCAAATGCCTTCAGCAAAACCAACTCATCCTCAGAAGGGGGTAGGGCTTGCCAATCACCTCTCTGTTTCAGGATCTCCAGGATGTCAGAAAAGGAGACATCCTCCGAGGGTGATTTTTGGGGACCCTTCTGACTCATCTAAGTCAGTGTCTGATGTTAAGGATTCTTGTGGAGAATCCAAGTGCCTCCTCTTGCACAATCTTTTCCTCGGAACGTCATCGGGGGGGGGGGGGACATCCGATGAAGCCTCCGAGGAAGAAGGGGCTCCCTCTGGAAGTGGCTGAGACACTGGTGCTCGACGCTTTTGTGTAGTCGTAGGTGCAGAAGAAGACAACAGGCCTTCATGGGAGGGAGAAGTTGCTTCTGCTGAAGTAGTTGTCTGAGAAGACAATACCTTCCTCATAAGGTCGAAGGCCCCTGGACCCCGAGCCGAAGAATCCCCCGGTTCCGAAGAACAAGGAGGTATCTCCGACGCGGAAGCCAAGGGCTTCGACCCAGAGGACGGAGCCGAAATGATCTGTGCCGAGACGCCGAGAGGGAGAGTCGGCACCGAAACATCGGTTCGACTCTCAGTCCCAGAACCAAGGATAGAGCGACGGCTCCGCGAGTCCGGTAGTGGTTCAGACAGAGTCGAGGTCAACGGTGCCGACCGAGAAAGAGACTGTTCCGGCACCAAGGGCTCCACTATCACCAGATCAACGTCTCCTGGCTCCGAGGGCTGAGTAGGCCTCAGAGGAGGATCAGATGGAGATAAAGGAAGGCCTTCGAGTCTCGACACTAACTGAGAGGAGACTGCAATGAGTTTGGACAGGGCCGTGTTCTCCATTAGCTTCTGCACCACACGATCTACATCGGTGTTGGAGAGAGGCCTGGAAGATCGCGTCGAAGGAATCGAGGACGGTGCCGACCTCAAAAGAGCAGGAAGTGGAAGCTCCGTCACCGGTTCCAAGACTCGAGGCTCGGTGACAGACAGAAGCTCGACACTCGGCCCCGAAGTCTGTGGAACCGATGAACGAACCTTAAAAGAAGAACTCGGAGCCGATGACATGGGCTCCGAAGTCTTCGACTCCTTCGAGGATTTAGACGTCTGGTCTGACTTGTCTAAAGCCTCTTGGAAGGCAGGCTTCAAAAGACCTCTGTCCATAAGCTTCCTGTGCCTATCTGTCATGACCCTTCCACTAAAGGAATGACATATAGAACAGTCTTCCTGAAGATGGAGAGGGCCAAGACAGTAGACACAGGAGCTATGGTTGTCGGTGACAGACATCTTCTGCCCACACTGACATCTCTTAAATCCTGATTTAACTTTCTCTGACATCCTGTAAGAAAGGTAAGTAGTAAGTAAGGTATTGTAGATTATCAACAAACACTGTCAAATTAGTGAGAAGTCACAGCAATAATATATCAAGTACCCAATCCGAGTTTAGTAGGTGGGGTAGACCTTAGGTAAACCTAAACTAAATATATATATGTATAAATATACTACATATAGCAGAAAGGAAGACCAGACCATACACACACACACACACACACACACACACACACACACACACACACACACACACACACACACACACACACACTAAATAAAGTCTATAATTCTAAAACTTTTCAAGAAAAAAAATCTTTGAAAGAATTTAGCTTATCTGCCCAGTTGGCTCAGAGCTCTTCAGAAACGATGCGATCGTTGCAGCGGCAAACTAGATCTGAGGTAAAGGCAGAGGGAATTGTGGGAGGTAGGTTGGTCTCGAGCTTCTTCTGGATGCAAAGCTTTGCTAAACGGCCGACTCGGAGCCGAGGATCAGCTCCGACACCCATGTGTAACAAACGGCGAGATTGAACACTCTCACATTATTCTTTTTCAGCAGACGCCTGGGGAGAAAAGCTCCACATTTATAGATAAAGAATAGTTGTGTAAGAACTTACCCTAACCTTAGATGTCCTTCTCTTCCATGTTTCAGTAGGGAAGTTGCTGCCTGCAGCACCAGACATCCAGCCAGTATACCAAAGTCTTAGGAACAGGGGTACATACGTGTGATGTTGCATGTCAGAGCCATAAACCAACGTCGGCTATAAAAGTGACGTCTGCACGTACCTACTTCAGAAATAACTGATGCATACAGTAGTACCCCTGGGAAGCAAAAGAAAAGGAAGCTTTTCAGACTCACAGTTGCCACGAGGCCAGAAGGAACCTAATAGAGGTATCTGCCTGTTGCTGTGCCCTATTTGGATGGACAGAAGGTAGGGAAATGCTATCCCAGATGGATAAACCGAGTAAGAGGGGGTAGGAAGGGGGACTGAATACTGCAACATGGAAGAGAAGGACATCTAAGGTTATGGTTAAGTTCTTACATAACTATTCTATGTATTCTCATGTTACAGTATTCATAACTGTAGGAAGAGTACTCAAAGCTTTAAGTATGAGTCTGGGAGGGAGGTTGAAGAGCCTGGTCTATGAGACCCTGTAAATTGACCTAAGCAAACCCAGTTCTGGCTCTAGAGATCAAATCTTGCTTGTAGTGCTTGGTAAAGGTATGGACTGAGGACCACGTGGCCGCTTCCAGTATGGAAGTGTAGTCTACTCCCCCCAAAAAAAGCCTGCTGAAGAAGCAGCTTCCCTAGCAGAATGAGCTCTCCCATTGGCAGTTACATCTTTCCCATGAAAGGAATAACGAGCAGAGACAGCACTAGAAATCCATGATGATACAGTCTGTTTAGAGACTGCCTTCCCCAAGGCCCTTGGGTGAAAGGAGACAAACATCTGGTCAGACTTTCTAATGGATTTGATCTTGTCCAGGTAATACCAAAGCTGTTTATGAATATCCAAGGAATGTAGAGTTCTTTCAGAGGATTTCTGTGGTTGAGGGAAGAAAACAGGAATGTTAATGGTCTGATTCAAGGACAGCTCATTAACCATTTTAGGCATGAAGGAAGGATTATCCCTGAGAGAGACCCTGTTCTTATGGAAGATGAGGTAAGGAGGGATAGCCATCAGGGCTTGAATTTATGCGACCCTCTTGGCAGATCTGAGGGCTACCAGTAGTACTGTTTTCCAAGTACATAGTTTCAGTGATGTTGAGTGAGCTGGTTCAAATGGAGGTAGTGAATTTTTCAAGGATAAAATGAAAGTCCCATGAAGGAGGTTATCAGTTTACAAGGGGATCTGATATTAAGGACCCCTCTTAAGAATAGTTTTATCTTTAATCTGGATGTCAAGGAGGAACCAAGGGGAGATAGGCCCTCACATGAGTAAGAAAGGACCATAGGTACAGGAATAAGAAAAGGGTCTTATTTTTTCTTTTGATACCACCTGGAGAATCTTTCCCATTTTGACACAATTTCTCCTGGTACTAGATTTCCTGGCTTCCTGCAGGACACGAGTACATCCTCTGAATATAGATGTCAGAAAGGGATCAGAACTCAGCATACAGTGAGTCTGAGGTTGAGCACTTGAGGGTGTATGAAAGACCCCCTGTCTTGTGTGAGTAGGATGAATTGGTAGGGTAAACCTGTGGTGATTGTCCTTGGCTGGCAGGTGAAGTAGGGGAAACCAATGCTGTCTTGGCCAAAAGGGAGTCACCAGCAGGAATTTTGGTTTGTCTCTCTGAATCTTCAAGAAGGACTTTTTGAATCAGTGTGAAGGGGGAAATGGCATAAAGATACATCCCCACCCAAGAAAAAGAGAAGGCGTCCACCTTCCAAGCCTGTGGATGTGGATCCCTTATGCAAAACAGAGGCATCTGCCTGTTCTGGGAGGAGGCAAACTGATCTGCCTGAGGAATACCCTACTTGTGATTAAGATCCAGAAACAACCTCCCTGTGAAGCATCCATTCATGAGAGGGTGCAGAGGTTCTGCTGAGACTGTCACCATCACATTCTCTGTGGAAGGAATGTGCACTGCTTGCAGGTGAATGTGCAGCTTAACTGCTAGGGACCAAATCTGCATTGCCAAACTGCACAGCAGGTAGGACCTTGTTCCCCACCTGATTGTTGATATACCACAGGGCAGTCAATATTGTCTGTGACTACTTTCACAGTACCCGGTAGGAGAATTTGGTGGAATGTTTGCAATGCTAGGAGAAGGGTCCTCATCTCTTTGATAATGATGTGGTCCATTTGTCTGAAGGAAGACCACTTTCCCTAAACTTTGTTTTGTTTGTTGCAGTTTTGCAAAACTGCTCCCCAACCCAGGTCTGAAGCATCTGTGAAGATTTGCTGTAAGGGTGGAGGGATCTGCAAAGGTATATCCTGACTGAAGCGGTTGGCTGCAATCCACCATTCCAGTTCTTTTTTCAGACATGGGAGGAGAAGTAAGGGAATATCCAGAGGGTGGGAATGCTGGTTCCACCGACTCTTCATCACCCATTGGAACTTCCTCATATGCAGCCTTACCAAGGGAAGTATGGGTATCAAGGATGTCATGTGGCCTATGACTCTCAGGAAATCCCTGGCTAATAAGGTTTGGCAAGAGAGAAGTGTTTGGAGGTAATGGGTGCTAGCTTCTACCTTCTGGCAAGGAATGAAGGCTGCCATCTGGTCGGTTTTTATCCTGCACCCTAAGAAAACCAGGTCTTGGGTGAGTGCCAGGTGAAACTTTTCCTGGTCCACAGTGAACTGTAGGTTAGCCAGGGTTTTGGACACCATGCAAAGATGATAGCAGAGAGTGTGACACTCCTGGTGAAGTATCAAGAGGTTGCCCATGTATGGGTATATTTGAATGCCCTGCACTCTGCAGTGGGCGATAACTGGAGCTAGGCACTTTGTGAATACTCTGGGGGTTGTGGAGAGCCCAAATGGCAATGCAGGAAATTGAAAATGCAAGAAACCCACTGAAAAGCATATGAATTTCTTGTAGCTGGGGTGAATGGAAATCTGAATAATTGCATCCTTCAGATCCAGGGTACCATGAAAGCTTGGTAAGAGATGAGGGGGTAGGAGGTGATACAAGGTGAGTATTTTGAAGGTAGGCACCTTGAGGAATAGACTGAGGACAGACAAATCCAGAATTGGTCTAAGAACCATCTTTTCTTGGGACCAAAAACATCTTTGGAGTAAAAACCCTCATTTGCCTGGTCTAGAGGTACTCTTTCTATGCTGCCTTCGATTTTTTGTGTTCGGTGTGGAGATTTCCGAACATGTGATTCAGGCATCTTAACACTCGAATGGAGTAGCTTCGACTATGTGATAGTAAACCGGATAGAACAGAGAACACATTAAATTGAAATACAGCCACACTTAAAAGCAAAAATATTAACTATCCAGTGCCTTCAATTTTAGTAAGCACTGTATTGAGCATGTATCATTCAACCCAAGAAAGCTATAAACATTTAATTGAACTTGCCACTTAAGTTCACAGCATTCTAGTTTAATTGAGCAAGCTTTGTCTGATGAAAGAGGAGGTCCTTGGACTCTGAACATGATTTAATGGAAGGCTATTTAAACTGTGTTCTTTACTTTGCTCTTGTTGTCTGAAGAAGTTTGTTTTAATAAATACAGACGAAAGCTCTTACATCATTTAAAAATTACTGTCTGATTCTTGATTTACCCTTCCGTTTCTTCCTAGTACTTTGCACTTAATTCTGGCAGGTACAGCAACCTCTATGCAGCCACTGACATAGCTATACAGAGTATCTTAAGGTAATTTAGCATAGGCCGGTGTGTTTTCGGGGTTTGGAGGGGCACTGAATTGACAAACCACCACTTGACACATAATTTGCCTTGGAATAGTTACTGTTAACATTTCAATGGAATTATGGAGTTTATTTTGATTTCAAAGGAGACAGCTTTGTGGTTGGACCTTACCAGGGAGGATGAGAAATGGGGTGTAGTGCTCGCTCATATCTGTGAGCATCAGGTCCAGTATGCTGGAACCTCTGGTCAGCATTTTCACTATTTGGCCAAGGGCATTTGTATTTATGAAGTCCAGGAATCTCTGTGTCTGTAGATTTGAGGCTGTGTAATTACCCTTCTATAGACTGGGAATTCTAAAGTCTCCCATGAGCAAGGTATTAGGTTGCAACATAAATGTTGCCAGTAGGTCCAAGCATGCATTGTGAGCTTTTTGGGACATGAAAGGTGACCTACAGCCGGCTAGGATATGTTACAGGATTTTGTCTATGGCTACATGCATGTGGAGGAACTCCAGCACATCTTCCTGTCTGAACACCCTAGAGCTATGCTTGTTAGTAATGTATACTGAGAAACCTGATGGCCATGGAGTTCTTTGAATGTTTCACTTTGTACATCTACGCATTCCCTACCAGTCTAATCTTGGCAAGATCTCCTTCTTAAAATGGTAGGACATTACTTCATTTTATATATCATACAAGACTAACTTCAGTTCTTAACCATAGAATGACAACACAATATTTAAGAGGAAAAGAGAAAAAAGAACCACCTTAAAAAATGATACAGGGGATTTATTCCCCTTCTCCTTATACCATTACCCCTTTTCCCTTAATTATTTCAAGTCTCCTCGTATCATCTATATTCCCCTCTTCTTCCTATTTTATTAACTCGCTTTATAATGTCTCTGTATTCCATTTCCTAACCACATGTATCTGTCCTCTACTTCTACCTGTCTTGAATCCTCACCTTCGCCCTCCTCTTCAGATTATTTTTTTCTCCATTTTATCCAGCTACTCCATTTTTCAGGAAGTCTTCTTCCCCTCACTGTTGCTTTACTCTTTTCCTCTGGATATACTATCTCAATCATATTGCTTTCTTCCCCTCCCTGAAGATGGCTCTTGTCTCTTCCATTGGGGGTTGGCACAATGGTTAAGTTGCTTAACTCACAGATACGAAGTACAGTCTTTGATTCTCATCTTTGGAAGGGAAACTAGATCAGCTTAAAATGGCCCACAAGGGTAGCTAGCCCAGTACTTCCATATGAATCTTTTTCCTTACTGTCATTAGCAGCCCAGTCAGTTATTTCCCTTCTCCGATAATGCTCTCATAACCCAAAAGAAATATTTTCTTTGGCACTACTTCTGTTTGTGGGAACATTCCCCTACCATTATTTCTTGTCTATCTCTTTTAAAATGCACTAATTTAGAATGGATAAATATATTTTGGAGTTTTCCATCCATCCTCAACCCCTTTTCCCATTTTTGCATAAGGGGTCAGTGTGTCACTTCAACAGTGGCAATCATTTACAGCCAAGGTTTACACCACCATGTGGCTAGCCCTGCCACAATAGTTCATCCGTAACCACACGCACTCACACTTAGACTGTTCAATCCACCTGCTGCATGTCTTTGGAAAGTGGGAGGAAACCGAAGCACACAGTGGAAACCCACGCTAACACAGGAAGCACATGCAGACTCCATACAAAAGGCACCACAGCCAAGAATTGAATTGAGAAAACTCTTGCTGTGAGATGACAACTGTTGCACCACTATGCCGTCCTTCCAAAATATATGTATCCATACACCTCTATATTCTTGACAGCATGTCTCATCTGCCCGTGGGAACATATTGCTTAGTTCTGACAGCTTATAAATGTAACCAGGGCACAAAGATTATAAATCTATGTGCCCTGGATACATACACTGGTAGCTTAAAAATTTGTTACCATTCTTCACTCTTAATTGGCTCCTGTATTTTATTTGCCCACTGCTGCCTTTTATTTTCTCTCATCCTTCCCGCTTCTTTCATTTAATTCTTCTCTATTCATATCAGACCTCTAGCTGACCTACCTTCCATCACTTGGGACTCTATTACTTATACTACTCATGGTGTTTCTATCTCCCTGCCTACTTTTTTAAATTCCGCTCCACTGGGCAACCACTCATTGATAGTCCCACTCCATCCTATAATCTACTATCCCCTACAAGAATTTGACATTATCTGCTCCTTTCGCCACCTCCAACTTACCGTTTCCTTTGCTTCTTCACCTTTCATCCCTCTTACAGGTGTCAACTTTTTCCACCACACTTTCCAACCATTTTTTTGCCACTAGGCCTTAAACACACTTTGTGCTTCCTTTGTCAACTGTATTTGTACATTTCTCTCTGCTGTTGCCCTTATTGCTTCTATTACAACCCCTCTCTGGCTTTGTCTCCAAACCTTCCAACCTGGGATGACCCTCTAATATACTTATTCTTAATCTTGTCCACCCTTGTCACTCCCAGTGCAAATCTTAACATCTTTAACTCTGCCACGTCCAGCTCTGACTCCTGCCTTTTTGTCAATGCCACTGTCTCCAACCCATATGACATAGCTGTGGTCTCTTTACCCTCTTGTAGACCTTCCCTTTCTCTCTTACTGGTACTCATCTGTCACAAATCACTCCTGACACTTCTCCACCCACTACATCCCGCCTGTACTCTCTTCTTCACCTCTCTTCCACATTCACCATTACTCTGAACTGTTGATCCCAAGTATTTAAACTCATCCACCTTCGCCACCTCTACTCCCAGCATGCTCACCATTCCTCTATCCTCCCTCTCATTCACATACATATATTCTGTCTTAGTCCTGCTGACCTTCATTCCTCTTCTGTCTCGAGCATATCTCCCACCTCTCCAGGGTCTCCTCCACCTGTTCCCTACTCTCACTATGTCACCTGCAAACATCATAGTTCATGGAGACTCCTGTCTGAGCTCGTCTGTCAACCTGCCCATCATCATTGCAAATAAGAAAGGGCTCAGAGCTGATCCTTGATGTAATCCCACCTCCACCTTAAATGCATCTGTCACTCCCACCGCAGACCTCACCGCTGTCACACTACCCTCGTACATATCCTGTACCACTCTTACATACTTCTCTGACACTCACGACTTCCTTATACAATACCACAACTCCTCTCTAGGCACCCTGTCATATGCTTACTGCAAGTCCACAAAGACTCAATGCAAATCCTTCTGACCTTCTCTGTACTTTTCCATCAACACTCTTAGACCAAACATCGCATCAGTAGTGCTCTTTCCTGGCATGAAACCATACTGCTGATCACTAATCATCACCTCCCTTCTTAACCTAGCTTCCACAACTCCTTCCCATAATTTCATGTTGTGATTGATCAATTTAATCCCTTTGTAGTTACTACAGTTCTGCACATCACCCTTATTCTTAAAAATCATTACCAAAACACTTTTTCTCCATTTCTCAGGCATCTTCTCACTTTCTAAGATTTCATTAAACAATCTAGTTAAAAGCTCCACTGCCATTTCACCTAAACACCTCCATGCTTCCACAGGTATGTCATCTGGACCAAGAGCCTTTCCATTCTTCATCCTCTTCATAGCTATCCTTACTTCCTCCTTGCTAATCCACTGACTTCATGATTCACTATCTGCACATCATCCAACCTTCTCTCCCTCTCATTCTCTTCATTCATCAGCCCCTCAAAGTACTCTTTCCATCTGCTCAACACACTCTTCTTGCTTGTGAGCATGTTTCCCTCATTATCCTTTATCACCCTTACCTGCTGCACATCTTTACTAGCTCGGTCCCTCTGTCTAGCCAATCGGTACACGTCCTTTTCTCCCTCTTTAGTGTCCAACCTTTCATACAACTCTTCATACACATTATCCTTAGCTTTCACCACCTCTCTCTTTGCCATGCAGCTCATTTCCTTATACTCCTGTCTTTCTTCATCTCTCTGACAATCCCACTTCTTCTTCACCAACCTCTTTCTCTGTATACTCTCCTGTACTTCCTCATTCCACCACCAGGTCTCCTTGTCCTCCTTCCTCTTTCCAGATGTCACACCAAGCACCTTTCTAGCCATCTCCCTTACTAGTTCTGCTGTAGTTACCCAGCTATTCGGTAACTCTTCACTGCCACCCAGTGCCTGTCTTAACTCTTCCCTGAACTCCACCTCAAAATTACCCTTTTTCAATTTCCACCATTTGATCCTTGGTGCTGCCCTCACACTCTCCTCATCTTCTTGATCACCAATGTCATCCTACAAACCACCATCCTATTTTGCCTAACTACACTTTCCCCTGCCACCACTTTACAGTCTCCAATCTCCTTCAGACTGGCCCTTCTACATAAGATATAGTCCACCTGTGTGCATCTTCCTCCTCTTTTGTATGTCACCCTTACACTCTTGTATGTCACATACAAACATATATAAAGTCACGATTATTAGCATTATTTTTTACTACTACTGTTGTTAATGCTTCT
Source organism: Protopterus annectens (assembly GCF_019279795.1). Lineage (NCBI taxonomy): Eukaryota > Metazoa > Chordata > Ceratodontiformes > Protopteridae > Protopterus > Protopterus annectens. The sequence goes on along the minus strand of NC_056731.1, from coordinate 1,580,811,763 downwards.
AAAAGTAATGCCTGCATAGTGCCATCATTACAATGTATCAACTGCATTTATTAACGCTATCTTCAGTGTATTTAACCTTGCTATTTCTCCTGATGTATAATGTAGCAGTACATAACAGAAACACTGGACTGCATGAAGGCATGCAATTTAAGGCTGGTTTCTCCAGATAAGGGGGGCTCTGGGGTATCTCCTCTCCTAGTAGTTGCCTTCTGCTCAGCAAAAGGAATGCAGACCCCATGGTACCATTCAGAGAACAGAACCTTAAGCTACACTCTACACTGCTCTAAGAGATTAAAGTGTTAAGAGGTCTAAAATGCTAATACAAATCACAGGATATGGAGGAAAGTTTAATGTTTGCAAAGCAAACACTCATTTTTCTCTCCCAGAATATATTTTGTTTTTGTCAGAGCAATAAACCTCTGGGAGAGAAAAACAAGATGCTCCAAAGGCTGAAAATGGAAACACTGCAAAGCCTACTTTAGTTTTTTTTTTCTTTTCTCTTTAGTCACACTTGGATAGTCAGAAAGACATTCACTCAATCATGCTTCAGCATCTTGAACAAACTTTCAGTCATATGAGCTGCCCAGCTAACAGAGCTACAGATGGATTCTGAAAAAGCTTTGTTTGGGTATATCCCTGAGGGGGATCTGCTATAAATGCCTGAGTCGCAGGTACTGGAAAATCACGGTTTAAAAGCCAGGGGACTCAGGCATTTCGTAGCTCCCATTGGCTGCTGCTTGTGCTCAAACTTGACTACATGGTGACAGAATCTGATCATGTTAAGTAAAGCAGATGCAGATAGGGAGTGGGATTGCAGAATAGGCTTTCAAAGTAGTGACCGGAAGGGGGATTTAGGTATAGGGAGGGGTTGTTTTAGGGTTAGGGATTAGGATGGGAAGGGAGTTTCAGACTTAGGAAGAGGAAGTACTGGAGTTTTAGGTTTATGGAGTGATTGGGAACTTTAGAGTTAAGGAGAAAGAGGGGAGTACTACAGCTTGTATTAAAGACAGGGTGGGAGTCTTAGTGACAAAACTGGGGCACTGGCAGAACCCTGCAGTTCAGTGGGGTTGTGTGGTGACAGGGCTAGGTCATTAAGTAGGACTGGACAACAAAGAGTTATGGCACTTGTTATTTTATTACAAGTGACAGTAAGCATGTGTGCAAACCAATGCATGTATTAGACCCTCACTGAAGACTGATGTACAACCACACACTGAGAAAGGGAACTTAAGGCCTTAACACTGCATTTTGCTGATCCAGGGCCTGACACTCTACATAGGCAAAAGATGAACAATTTTAACTGTGGGACAGGAAAGTTGCCTTTATCAGGCCAATTTCTGCTGTGTAATTAAATGGACATTTGCCAAGGAGGACACTGTGGATTTGCTAATTACTGTCTTCAGTTTTCAAGATTCCCTAAAAAATGGGCACGTAAATCATAACTTTACCTTTAAGTATTCATCAAGGACCAAGGAGCCTTGAAAGGATTCTGCTAACAAAATGTCTGCAGTGATCTTTATATACAAAAAGGGAAAAGAAAAATCCACTGAAGTTGCGAGTAACACTTCGATGCATATGAACTGCAGATGCCAGCAGACAGTATGAGGGTACATATCCCATTCCCCTCTTCAAGACAGACTGTTGCAAATACTTAGGACTCTGAGGTCAGTACGCTTAGTAATACAGCCATGATATTTCTTAGTTCAAGACACCTGCTCAAAATAATTACACTGCTACTGAAAATAAGGATTTGCACTGCAATTAGTTTTTGAAAAATTTAAAAACAGCATTTATGTAACACAAGAGAGTTAATGGTGTTGTTAGTTATAATTTTACGGTGTATTTACAGCATTATGCTTGTTAGTTTTTGCAATGTTATTTTTCACTGTACTCTATTAAAATTGCAATAAAAAATGTAAGACAAAAGGGAAACAAAACATTCCACATCAGGTCAGCTTCTCAGCTGTAAACACCCCTAAAAGTATGTGCTCACAAAATCCAGTAAAGGTTAACTACATATGGGTTCTGAATAGTTTACACTACATCCTGGAAAACACTTTCAAACTGGTTAACTCTTAATTTACATGAGCAATGAGCTTACACAGACTACATGGCAAAACTGGAAAGAAAATAAACACATGTACATTAAACTGCGTAAACAAACTCCTTACCTCTGAGAAATATTTGTGCCTATTCCACATGCAAAAGAGCTCCCACCAAGGTAAACTGGACAGCATCTAGAAAAAAGTAACATGCATATGTATTCATTTCAACAGCATAAATATTATAAACTAAACATTTTAACACTAAATCTTTATTTAATAAGCATTACTAATATATAAATATTCAGAAAGCTTTATTCCAAGCAACTTCACTGCAATGCAATGCTCATCTAAAAAGTAGCCTTACAAAGGAATAATGGATTAGCTCTTACCAAGTCTTTGCGGCATAAGTGCAGAACACTATACCTCTCTTAGTTCACACAGGTTTGGACTTTCATACAGTGAATGACATATTCAAATTAATTATGACATACATAAATTAACTCTGACTGGCAGGATGCATGCCTGAAGTAATGGATTTGCACTAGGGAAAAGTAGTTCATGAATAGTCATGTTACTAATGAATCTTCAAAACAAGCCAGACTCCCTGATTAAAAAAAAAATATATATATACTATTTAGTTCAGATCCTTCAGGTAGCACTCAAACTTTGACAACTACCTTATAATAAGAAATAATAGCAAAAATGTGACAGAGTAACTGCCTGCCCAGTAATAGGAAATGACAATACAGAATGGAATATTAAAACATTTTTTTCAGTAACAGTGTTACTGCCTTGCTATACACATACCCAGCAAAAGGGAAACCGAGGAAGGAAAAAAGATCCGCCACAGAGCACAAGACCAAGAGATGCAAGGAGCAAACACATTTGTTTTCCAGAAGTGCAGTGGTGGTGCACAAACAGGAAAAAAGGCTTCAGAACATACTTCTTTACTGTACCCTTTTTGGCAGAAAGTCCCCAGTTCTGCCCTGGTCCTCATAACCTTTTTGATTTTATGGTAAATTACTAAGGTTTAAGTCAATCAATATTGCAAGACATTACAGTTGCATACATAATGTTCAGAAAATGCATCTTGATGCAAACCCTGTTTTCTTACATGAATTAGATTTATTTATTTTTGCTTTGTCCAGTACTCTTGAGGAAAGAAGTTGAGTTGTATACTTTAGAAATGGCTTGCTTTAGGTTTATTCCTTACCTACCTTCTGTGTAATATGGTAGGCAAGGTATATTCATTATGTATGAATGACAAAGCATGTCTAAATTATGCTGTGGGTAGAATTTGGGTAGGGTTTGCTATTGCACATCTGGGGGGGATAGTGTTGTACACTATTGCTGGCTTAATAAATCCCTTATATATTTCATGTAGCACTTAGAATCTCTCATCTCACAGTATAAATGCATTATCTCCAAGCAAACAATACAACATATGTAAAAATACTGCAGATAGCAGTTGTACAAAGGTCTATCTGAATATACCCTAATTTAACTATTTAAAATGTATACATATTTTTTGATTACTATGCAGCTAAAAACAGAGTTGTGAGTGCTACTCCCCATATCAGCTGATCTTGTGAATAAATCACTTAAGTTCTACTTCTCAGGAGCCCTTTCACTGGTTATTTCATGTTTTGTCCTTGAACTCCGATACTTGAGCAAAGTACCCCCTTGTGGCACATGCTGCAGCATTCAAATACTGGTATAAGGAGGTCATCCAGATACAGAATCCCAGTGCTTGACTTGACCCCCAATGAATGTACATATACTACCCTTTATTGCAGCTGAACTTTATATACGCCTACCACTTGTTCCCCTATTTTATATTCTCCTTCATCATACTTCCTATCCTCTTCTCCCTCCACTGCCTACCACCCCCCCCCCCTTCGAGAACATAGTCTGGAGCTCATAATGCATATTTGCAAATATCCTGAAAACTAACCCATGGGTGCAGTATACTTTGTTATACTTTTAAAATATGCGTAACTGTACATGGATATGCCTTTGCATCACTTTCTCTTCACTGTACCTCTCCAAATTCAATATGTATATTATGTATCTGTTCTTCCTTGGTAATTGTAACCCTTGGCTGAACCTGAAAAAGGTCCACTGGTTTGGTATTCTACCCCAGGTAAAAATAAAATGAGTTGCACTCGTGTGTAAAACAAACAAGTAGTCTTTAAAATTATAAGCCTGTAATTACTTATAAATGGGCTCCCTGCTGAGCATAGATGTCAGATCCTGCTCAGCACATGGGGGGGGGGGGGGCTAAGGAAGGAAACAGATCCACTACACAGCACACACTGAAGACCAGGAGACATAAGGAGCAATTATACTTGTTGCTTTCATAGGTCTCTCTGTGGTGGGTCTAAACTTGAAAAGAACCCAAACAAGCGCTCACAAAAAGGGAGGCAATTCACAAAGTCTTTATGAAAAAACATACAGGACTGAACACTGGATCCCCAATGCACCACACAACATCCATAAGTGGAAAGCTAACTAATAATACTACTTAAAAGAAATGAAGCCCAGGAAAACAAAATCAGGAATCCAACTTCTGGAAACTTACAATCATGGCCACTACCCACCTACCCCTTGGGAGAGGAGGGGACGAAACCTCAAAGACCGGAAATGGACAATGACTAGCTCAAAGACAAATGACTAGACTTCCATCTGTGCCTCCGTCAAACAGAGAACAGCTAGTCTAACCACCTGGCCTGTGTACCAGCTGGTGTATTTATCAGAATGCCTTGGAAACAACAGCCAATAAGCGTAGCTTCCAGCTTTCATGGGGTATTAACAATCTGCTAGAAGAAATGCATACCACATGACATGCAAATCCTTGTACTTCAGTTATTACAACATTTAAAACTATTTAGCCCATATGCTACATTCTTTTTTTCTACTTGCAAATTTAAGTTGTATACAATTTATAATGTAGCAGCATGCACTAAGCTGTACTAATCATTTTAAATTAACCTTCATTCTACCCTAAGCAAGGTCATCTGTTCATATCAACAAAATTTTCTGTAAGTGCAACTATCCCGTCTTTAGCATCATGACTGACTCTTAAAACACCCATATATTTTCGATGGTCTACAATATGTCTGGAATACATTAGACTGTTTTTGTGAAAAGTTAATCTTCCTTTTGTGACTATTCTTGCTGTACTCCAATCTTATTTTAAGGCATGAATAGAGGAGCCACTCTGCAACTCGTGCCACAATTACATCCTATTTTCATGCTACAGTATTGGCTATGGTAATTCTGTCTGCTTTTCTTCCTTGAGCTTCAATTTATGTCCTATAAAATGTCTACAATTCTTCCTTTACAATTTTCCATCTTTACACAAAATGTTGCTGCTTTACAACAACTTCAGATACAGACTGTGGGTGTTTCCATGTTTTATGTACCGTGCATTTATTCTGGCTTATATTCATAGTCAGCTTGGATAGCATACACCAGCCCACACTAGGGCATGTAGTGATTCACAGCAGAGCACAGCTAGTGCTACAGAGTCAGGAAACCAAGTAAGAATACGGTATGCAAACTATGATGCACAGTTTAATGAGAGCACAATGAGAAGCAAAATGAGCACCTCTACATTATGCAATGTAGCTCAAGGTTATGCAGGAAAGGCCCCAGAAGAACAGCATGTCCCTTAAGTTGCTATTATCTTTAAAAGAAGAACTTGAACTTCTTTATTAATAAAGGCTTTTCCTCTGACAGAGGACATACCAAGTGAGCTACTGCTTGTGGGGGGGGGGGGGTGAACTGTCTTTGCAATTTGCTCGTCTATCATGACACTGCATAACTGTTCAGTTGTGAAGTTGTGCGCACTGTCAGGCTTCTGTCTTTCACATACATGTGGGCCTGTAGCTTAGTTGTGAAGCTGTGGGCATACTTCCAAGCTTCAGCTATCTTAAATGTAAATGTGGAAAAATACAGTTACATAACTTTACTTCAAACATCTACTGATATGGTAAGTAAATCACTGCTTTAGTAGTCTTTGGCTATATGGGATATATTTTGCCAAGGAGAGAGTGGTCATCCAGTCTTGCAAAGTCTCTGGCTCCCATCCACACATGTGCCCAGACTGCTGCACCTCAAACTCCAAAGGGGGGAAAACAGCAGCTTAGCACCAAAATCCCTCAAGACTTTCTTGCTCCCAAAAGGGAGAGAACCTTCTGTCACAAAGAAAAAAGAGAGAGAAATTAGGAACCCATGACTTTAATAAAAAAAAAAAAATGTAACTAATTATATACATAAAACAGGAGAATGGGGAGATAGTGTTAAGTGCAACTCATGTGATTGCACTATGTTCATCAGTATCACTGCTGCCTTTAGCCTTTAACTATATGGGTATATTACCATAGCTTATCCAACATGGGAAGACGAAAGATTAGGATCCAAAAGCCCCTGAAGAATGGTCCTAGCAAAGCCTGTTCTGAGCTTAAAAAAGGAATCCAGTTTGTGATGTTTTGCAAAAATATGTATGCTTTGTAAAAATATAGAGGATCAAGTGGCTGCCTCTAGGATGCTTCTAGAGTCCACTTCTTTCCAGTATGTCACTCAAGACAAGGCTGTAGTAGAATGTGCCTTGATTCTGCCTGGAAGTGAATTACCATGGTGTGAATAATACAAAGCAATAGTAAGGAAAGTGCAGTTGTGTACACTTAACCATAAATGTAGATGTTCTAGTGTATTCACTGTTGCAGTCATCACCTATCCCTGTTGTGGTAGCCCTTGGCAGGCTCGAATACCAGAGTCAATGTTTTTCTGTGTCAGCTGTCTCATTGATGGTGAACCCTAGGGAAGTTACGAGGGTTTTGACAAAGAGAAGGTCCTGGAGCAGCTTCTCTTTGCACTCTGCCTGAATGAGGCAGATGTCCAGATAAGGGCAAATCTGTATATTCCTCTGTCTGCAAAATGCTATGGCCGCGGCTAAGCATTTGGTGAATACTCTGGGAGCAGTAGATAAGCCAAAGGGAAGCGCGGAGAACTGAAAGTATTGTGAGCCTGCTCTGAAGTGCAGGAATGTCTTGCAGGGTTCCCTTATAGGTAACGTGGAGGTAGGCATCACTTAGGTCTAGGATGACTAACCAAGCATTTTTTGCCAGCACAGGCGGCAGCTGCTGCAAAGTTAGCATTTTGAATTTTGGGACCATCAGAGAGGTGTTCAGAAAGGGTAGATCCAGGATGGGGCATCAAGTGCCCTCTTTTCTGGGTACAAGGAATAGTCTGGAATAAAAGCATTTGCCTGTTTGATCTGAGGGGACAGGTTCTACTACTCCCTGGGATATGAGAGTTTGGACCCGTTTCAATGCCTCTGCCCATTCATTTGGAGATAAGTCTGGGTACCCTCTTGGACTTTGGAGTTCGTTGAAAGAGAATTTGTATCCCTGAAAAATGATCTTTAAGACCCATTGGCCCTTTTTTATAGAAAGCCAATTTTCTTTGCAGAGGGAGAGCCTTCCTCCTAGCTTTTGGTGAGTGAAAAAAGGGCAGAGGGGGGAGGGAGTCATTGAGAGTTTTTGCCATAGAAGGATGGCTTAGAACTCCCTGCCTTTGGGACGGAAGTGGTCCACTCTTTGGTTTTCTGCTGTCCCTGGGATAGGGGCCTGGGTAGTATGTCCCTTTGGGGCTTACCTTGCCCATGTCTACTAGGTGCAGGGAAGGACCAGTGCATAGAGGGAAAGTTCCTGCTGAACCTAAGAGGGTGAACCTGGAAGAAATCTTTTACTGTTTACACAGATTTTGCTTTGTCTTCCATCTTTTTAAGCACCTCTTCTGCTTTTACTCCAAACAAGTGGTGCTTATCCAGGGATGCATCAATTAATTTAGACTTGACATGATCAGGGAGAGGTTGTTCCTTCAACCATGCATGTCTCCTAATAACAGATCCTGACAATGTTGCCCGGCTTGAGGCTTCTAGGGCATCATATCCACAGTGTAATGAGTGTTTGGCCACTTGACAAGTAAATCTGCTAACTCTTTTGAATTGGCACAGCCAGGAAAGGTTGAAATCTTTTGCTTTAATAGTTCCAAAGTGTGTTGTTAATATTTTAACATATGGAACTGACAGTTGAGTGCTCTGATAGCTAAGCTTGCAGAGGTGTATACTTTTTACCCCATATGTCCAGAGCTCTGGAATCCTTGTCAGAAGGAATAAGATTCTTGGCAGAACTAGTCTTAGCTCCTTTTGGTCCCTGTGTAATGACCCCTGGGTCTGCAGCAGGATTTCTGTACAGGTATTTGTGAGAATCCAGTACTCTGTAATACCGGTCAGGTTTACTGGGAGCAAGTGGGAGGACGTCAGGGGCTAAGCTGGATTCATGGAAAACATCATCCACCACTTCCAAGATAGGGGGGATGGCCAGAGGTCTGTGCTGGGGCAGGTCCCGAAACTCCTAGTCTTTTCTTAGACTGGGGAAAGTCCTGAGATTCCCATTCAAAATGTTCCCCGAGGGTGAGAAGGGTTTCCCCAAAGGAAAGATCTTCTGGTGGGGAGGCAGAAGGAATGGATTCCTCTGCACCTGAATCCTCATAAGCAATCAGAGGCTGTTGTTCCTCTTCAAAATCTGAATAATCAGATTCTTCAGAATCCTGTTCTGTCAATTTCAGGAGAAGGGTGTCTTTTCTTTTAAAAGTTGTGGCCTGACTACCCCTGATAAGGGAAATAAGATCCTACGCCATTTTAAGCATTTGGGCTTGGGGTAGTGGGGCAGGAGGAAGATGGTGGCTGGAGGCAGATTTTCTAGGAGTGGCCTGGCTTCTACGCCTAAAGGTATCCATTAATCCGAGAGAAATGGTAGTCGTATGAGAAGACGTCATTTTTTTGTCTAGATTCGGTAGTGTGAGAGGCCTCCATTAAAACCGGTGCCTGTGTCACGGCTCTGACCCCAGCCGAGGCACAGACAACCAAAGGCTCGGAAGACGAAGATTTCTGCGGCATACCGGACTGTGAAAGGGTCTCGGTAGAGGCCTGCGTAGATATCGTATGGGGCATCAGGGGCTGCGAAAGTGCCTCACTGAATTCCAGAGAACAGACGTTAAACAGGAGTTTAGCGGTAGAGATGTCGGAAGGCTTAGTCTTATGTGGTCTGTCTCTATCTTTAACTCTACGTTTTTTCAGAATGTCTATGGATTGGTGGCTGATGGACGCCATTTTGGAATGTGAAGACGGAAGATGAAAATACCTGGCTACAATAAGAGCTCTAGGGCGAATGGTTCTTGCATTTAAGAGGGCACAGAACCAGCAATGGGGGACATTATGGTCTGGGCCGAAACAAGTGACGCAGTATGAATGGAAGTCTCAGTGTGGGATCTGCTTTCCACAGGTGAGACAATTAACTTTTTTCGGACATTGGTTAGTGCAAGAAAAAAGGATCCCTAAAGGGGTACTTTGCTTTAGAAGTTTTCAGCTGTAATTCAAACTCTGGTAGTGACCGATCGGCACACTTGCAAACTGCTTCTGCTACGGGCTCCATGGCAAGAAAGAATGATGTAATGGCGTCGGATGCCTTGCTTTATAGCATTGATGACCTGACGTCAGTCTACAGGCGACAGCAGCCGATGCAAGAAAACATGGACTTTGGTATTCGGGCCAGCCGAGAGCTACCACAGCAGGGATATCCCGCAGGTGATGACTGCAACAGTGAAACATGAAGAACATCAACCATCTGAAAATAGTCTGTTTTGATATAGATTGTCCTTTCTTTTGTCCTACCACTGGAAAAAAAAACTGTTGAATTTTCCTAAAGGACTTATTTCTATTGTGATAATACAAGAGATTAGCCTGTGCATGAATGTCTACAGATTGTTGGCAGACGGACGCCATTTTGGAATGCAAAGACGGAAGATGAAAACACCTGGCTACAATAAGAGCTCTACGATGAATGGTTCTCACATTAAAGAAGGCACAGAACTGGCAATGGGGGACATTGTGGTCTGGGCCTAAACAAGTGACGCAGTATGAATGGAAGTCTCAGTGTGGGATTTGCTTTGCATAGGCGAGACAATTTTTTTTAACTTTTTCGGACATCGGCTAGTGCAAGAAAAATGGGTTCCCAATGGGATACTTAACTTTAGACATTTTCAGTTGTAATTCAAACTCTGGTAGCAACCGACTGGCACACTTGCAAACTGCTTCTGCTACAGGCTCCATGGCAAGAAAGACTGATGTAATGGCATCGGCTGCCTTGCTTTACAGCACTAACGACCTGATGTTAGTCAGCAAGCGACAGCAGATGACACAGAAAAACACTGACTCTGGTATTTGCGACAGCCGAGGGCTACCACAGCAGGGATAACCCACAGGTGATGACTGCAACAGTGAAACATGAAGAACATCCCTCTCTTCCCCAGAGTTTCAGGTCCAGGATGGAAAACTAGGAGACGGATGGCTTGATTCAAAAGTAAACTCAACAACTTTTGGCATGAATAATTTGTTCTTAAAGTAAATTTATCTCCATGGGAAACCAAATAGGGATCACCCACCATGAGAACTAGTAACTCAGCTACTAGTCTTGAGGATGTCAGAATAAGCAATACAGTCTTCCATGTCAAGAACTAGAAATCGGACTGATGAGCTGGCTCACAGCAAGACAGAGAATGTCTGTAGCACAAAGAAATGACTGAAGGCTAGATGAATAGGAATATAATAAGCATCCTTTAAATCCAAGGTTAAAGGAACTCAAATGAGAAAGAAGGGGTATCAGATGGTGAAGTTTAAGCACCCTACACTAAACATAATGGTTAAGGAAAAAAAGTCCCAGAACTGGTCTTTAGGCATTTTCTGTCTTTGGCATCAAAACATTCTTGAATGAAAACCTTTTACCAAGTGAAAAGGAGGAACTGTTTCTACTATCCCCTGAGTCAGCATGTGCTGTAGGGAAGGAGGGAACAGTGGGGCTTGGTCTGATGGATGTGGAATAATTCCCTGAAATGGAGGAATTTCTTCTCATTGCCATCTGTAACCTTGCTGAATGAGCCTCCAGAACTCTCTTGTCTGAAACAATATGTTGCCACAGAGACAGATGGAGATTCAGACTTTCTGGAAGTGATAAAGGAGTGTCAAGGTGATATAGTCATTATGCATTATCCAACTGTTCTTTCTTCTGGGGAATTCCTGAGAAATCCCCAGGGTGAATTTTTTATTTCCCATCCACTCATCAAGATTTCTCTTGAAGAGGGCCAGAGAGGTGCTCTCCTTGACATGTATGGGAAGCAGAGCCCCTCTGGCCCTCCAAGAGAAATCTTGATTAGTCTCCAGCTTCTGCTTTTCCAGGAGGGCTGACAATTCCCTAGAAACCTATATAAATCCAGTGAAACATCATTTTAGTACCTCACCAACAAGTAATCTAATACGGCACAGCCATAGCAAAGGGACTCTATCAAGACAGACAACTTATCCAATAGGGGATACAGTGGAGTCTGAACAAGCCAGGAATTTTTCATGTTCCTCTTAGCTGAAAGAAGATAGACTGAAGCTGAAACTCAATTTCTCTTTTAGAAGCCAAAGCTCTGTAAGATTTCAGAAGGACTGCTGAAATGCGAGCTGCATTTTACAATTAAGCAAAGTCATCATCAGACCCCCTTTTTCCTATTTTTCTACATTGGGTTGGGGTGTTGTGTTAACTGTCACCTCTCTCTTGATTCAATTCTAAACTCCTGCTGGCTTCTACACTCATTCCTGTCTGTTGCAGATCTTCTCTCACACAATCCACCCACCTGTTTTGATGAATGCCCTCATTTCCTCTCCTCTGTCTGTTCCAAATCATCTTCACTAGATTGTCTTCTGCTTTTCTACACATGCCCAAACAACCATAATCTGATCTCTTTGATTTTTTCTGCAATTGGAGCTACTTTGGCTTCTACTCTTATGTCCTCATTTCTTCAAGTGTCCCACAGTGTGCATCCTACCGCCCATCACAGAGGTACTTAATTTCCATCACCTCTAGCTTCATCTGCTCTACCTTTACTGCCCAGGTTTGTGCATCACACACAGTAGAACTTGTCAGACCACCATTTTTGGTACAACTTACTTTTCAATTTCTTTGGCATTCTTCTCTCATATACTATACCTGACACTCTATGCCAGTTGGCTGCAGCCCCTTTAATTCTAGCTTTGACCTCTTCATTCAGACTTTCCTTCTCCTCAACCATGCCTCCCAGATACTTGAAGCTATTAATCTGTTCAAATGTCTTCCCTTTTATCTCAATTCTCAGCTTCTTCTGATTTCCCCAATTTGCTGTCATTACCACTGTCTTGTCTGTACTTAGTTTCATCTCATGTGCCTTCAAGTTTTGCATTCCATTCCCCTAACCTTTGCTGAAGTTCTGGATCAGAGTCTGCCTGTAATGTCACACTGCCTGCATACAGCAACTTTGTTTATTTGCCCCCTCTGAACTGTATACTAATGTAGTCCATCACCAGTATGAACAGCAGTGGGCTGACAGATGTACCTTGATGTACACCCACTCCCACTGGGAACCCCTCTGGTGAGACCGAATACTTAGTACTCGAGGCATTAGGTCCTTGTACATAGCCTGCACTAATTCTACCAATGCTTCTGGGATTTCGAACTACCACAGTACTACCCAAATCAGCTTTCATGGAACCTTGTCATATGCTCTCTCCAAGTCTAGGAATCCCCAGGTGGACTCTTTCCTCATTTCTCGCTTGTTTAGCTGAGAGACAAGGGTTGATTGGTCAATTCTAGTGTTTCTATTTTACTTTTGTTTTGTGGTACTTCCTTGTTTTAGTCGAGCTACAAGGTGGTGAGCATTCTGCATTACCTTGTGCTGATTTCAAAGTTAGTGAGAGAATCTACAAAACTAAGTGCCATTTTCCATTTATTCTGACTCAAACTGCACTTGTACTTTATTAACTGCACTGTTTTATTAACTTGCATTACATCTGCACTGTATTTTTTCACTGGTTTTACTGTTAAACTGGTTAACTGTTTAACGGAGTGTGAACTGTTCTGCTGTTAATTTAAGCGTGTATTTGTTCTCCTGTGTTAAATTGACCTAAACAGTGTTTAAATATCTTTAGCATAGTCTGGTTATAGGATTTGATGTATCCAGATATGTTTGTGTCATTCCTGTGCTGCCTGCTATGCCATCTTGTCTAGGCTGGGGCCTACTTGCACTTAGTGGTAGCAAGTGAACTGGTTGGAACTGGTCTGGTATTGGGTGTTTAGCCAAGAGCTCAGGAAGAAGGGTTGATTGGTCATTTCCAATGTTTCTATTTTACTTTTGTTTCTGTGGTACTTAAACCCCAGATTTCAAAGTTGCACACCATCGCTGCACTGTTTTAGCCCTTTGTGAGGTATCTCAGCTCCATTTTTTCCCTTACCAGCACTCCTGTGTAAGTGAGGCCCTCCCTTGCAGCTACTGCATTGATTTTTATCCAGCCCTATTTACACCTATAGGTACTCTCCTCACATAGTACCTACTCTACTATCCCTGGCCTCTCTTCCACATATTCTGACAACCATGGACAAACAATTTCCTAAGGTTTCTCCTGCTAGTCTACTTGACATGGGCATCCTGAGACAGTCTAGCAACTGCCTCATGTACATGGACAACCCTCTACTACTACCACCTAGGAACACAATATGTGGGAGATGCAATTATATTAAGAACCTAGAATTCTTGCTGTCTCAATCACAAGCCAGTACATCTGTCACTGAGAAGGTTGCCTGCTCAAACACCACACCTCTACCACCACCCACACCTGTACAACACACTCCCAGATATGCAGAAGTTCTCTACAAAAACATACCTAAACAGAAGAGACCTCAGAGGCAAAAACACACATGCACATCACAACCTATAGCACCAAACACCACACACAGTACACATGCCTGTGAGCCTCAATCTCTAAGGCCCGGCCACAAACCCAACATACTGGTCATAGGAGACTATCGTGAGACACACAGATGTGTCCCACACCAGGCTAGACAAGGAGAAAATTACAAGTAAGTTGCTTGTCATGTGCTAGAATCTAAAAACCAGAAGACAAAATTACCCTGTACTTGTGAACGCCAAGGGAATTCTTGTATAGTCCACACTTGTAAATTCTCCACACTCAAATGGCTGCTGTAGACAGAATCCAGGATAAAATCAGTTATGTTAGATGCTAAATAAATGTCCACAAAGAGGTCCTATACGACAAAATATCCATATGAATCAAGTCGTAAAAAAGATTTCTCCAAAAGCTTTATTGAACCAATACTGTGAAGTGCTTTTCGTCCCACTAATAGTGGGACTTCTTCAGACAAACAGATTCTAACAAAAACAAAAAAAAGGTTTAAATACTGGTTTTGGCGCCAAAAAGGTGCCGTTGCTAGGTTACAGTTCTGTGCTTCAATTAATTAAAGGAATAGTGTCCTAACAACTAATGAGGTGAATCTATGAATGAATTTAAAACAAAATCAACAAAACTTCAGAACCATTAAAAAGATTAAAAGCATCGCTAAGATGTCATTATTACAGTATCTAAAGAAATACTAAATATAAAACAAATATAAAAATATATAAAGTATGTATGGTAATACAAATCACATCTATATGTTACTACATGTTTCAGACTAAGGAATGAGCAGTAACAAACAAAAACCAGTATGTACAAAAGTTACTCAACTTGAGCACTGAATACATATATAAATAAATCACATCAAAGAATCGAGTAGTTACAAAAAAGAAAGGACGTTGTTGTGGGAAATTATGCAGATAGCTACCAATTCAACAGCATTCGAATTTTATTTGTTACCAATATGACTATGACAGGATTTTCTTTATCATAGACCAATATATTGATAAAATTAAGGAAGGAAAATGCAAGAAACTGAAAAGGGACAGAATAGCGTACAGTAATGGGTTAGCATACCCTAAACCTCCCCCCCTCCCAGAATAACGCTAATTTTACTTCTATGGCTACCCTTCAAAGTAACATCATAGGCCAAAATGAAGAAAGAAATAATATTAATGAAGAAAATGGATTTAGTAACAATAACAACCAATCTTTGTACCAAGAGAATGATAACAACAGTGCTGAACAGGTACCCCATGTTGGGACCCCACAGCGCTCCTCAAATTTTCGGACAGGAGCCTCCCATTACAATTTACGGAAAACCACTTATTACAGCCCCAACTATCTGAACAGGAACAGCACCAACAACCATGGGAGGAGGGGGAGGTAAACCTGGATTCTTCAAACCATTTGACTATTTTATACAATTCATCTAAAGACTTTAAAATTTACAATTTTTCTTCAGTTTATGTTACACCAAATATTATTGAATTATTAGCCCGAGGTCATTCATTTGTTCCTACCTGTCGGGCTAATTTAGTCACAACTATTGTTGATTTTAAGTTGTTTTTGAGGAAATTAAATTTGCGCATGTATTTTAGCAATACAAATCCAGTTGACAACAAGTTTCATATAGCAAATACATTTATTCCACCGACACATCCAGTTTTGGCAGCCTTTGAATTAATGTATGAAAACGACTTTAGGAATATGCTTTACTTAAACAGTTTAATGTACGACCTAATATTTCCAAAGAGGACAGATTGTCTCTCACATTATTAAAATATACTGCTATTCGGTTTATTCAACCTGACAAGGGTGGCGGTTTGGTTATGACGACACAATCACAATATATTGAGAAAATGGAATCTCTCCTCGACAATACTGCTTATCAATTATCGTCCAAGAACGAAATGTATCAAGTGTATAAAATCATAAAATCTACATTTAACGACTTCTTTATAGAGGGAAGGATTGACTTGACTACATTTAATTATTTGAACATGCTTGCACCCAAGATTCCTATTCTTTTTGGCATCCCCAAGATTCATAAGTCCCTAATTAACCCCCCCCATGTGACCACTAGTAGATGGACGTAATAGTATGACATATCCATGTGCCAAAATTATTGATTTAATTTTGAAAAAATATGTACCGAAAGAAAAAAACATATGTAAGGATTTGTGGTCTTTTTTTTGTTTAATATCAACAACGTCGAGTATAATGATTTATTTAATTTCTTAACAGTCGACGTTAAAGATTTATATACATGTATACCACACATAGAAGGTATTGAATATGTTAGTTACATGTTGAGAAAGCACCAAGCACCTACACTTGAGGTAGAACTAGTTGAACAAATGTTTGATTTAGTGTTGTCCTATAATTTTTTTACCTTCAATAATAATATTTATTTACAAAAAATAGGGGTGGCCATGGGTTCACCTTGTGGCGCTAGTTTCGCCAATCTAGTCATGGCCTATTGGGAACAGGATATAACAAGGAGAAATCATGACCTTACGAATAAGATCAGGTACTATACACGCTTTTTAGATTATATTTTTATTCTAATCGAAGGGAATGAAGATATAGCACATGAATTACTATCATTTTTTTATTCTAGTTCTAACTTTCTAACTTTTACATCCAACTTCAATAGACACAGGATTAGTTATTTAGATGTAGATTTAAGGAAGGACCTTAAAAACAAAGTTTACGATGCTAACATACACAGGAAAGATACCTATTCTAATACTTTATTACACTATTCAAGCTGCCATCCCCTTTATCAGAAAAAGTCTGTTGTAAAAGGTCAATTCGTACGGGTGGCCCGAATGGTATCAAGGAACGACGACTTTCATGATGAATGTAGACTTTTGTGTTCTATGTTTACCATGAGAGGTTACCCTAAACACCTTATTGATGAAGTTATGTCTGAGGTTGGATCAAAAAGAGAAGCAGGTACCTATATGCCAATTCTTAATGCCTTGAATCAAGTACCCATTCCTGTAAGTACTAGTGAACCCATGTATATCAATATTTCTTTTATTACTCCCTATAGCTTAGACAGTAACTTTATTTCTCTCATCATTAATAAAAATTGGAACATCATATCTAACGATGGTGTGCTGAGTAAAAAATTACCACCCAAGCCAAAGATTGTCTGGAAAAAAGGGAGAAACTTGAAACAGATATTACAAAACAATGTGTCACTAGGAACACAAAGAGTCGGTATGTATCAGTGCAATATGTGTAATTATTGTGCACATACGATTACAGGGCAGACATTCACAGTAAGGAACATTACATATGACCTCAAATATAAATTCAACTGCTTGTCAACCAAAGTAATTTACTTGGCACAGTGCCAGGCTTGTCCTTCATTTTATTTAGGAAAAACTGACAGGAAACTATGAGAACAGGTCTACGAACACCTATACGCAATCAAGAAAAAGAAAACAGATAATGCACTTGCTAAACATATTATTGACAACCCTAGTCATAATTTCAATTTTAAAGCAATTGATACCATAGCACCAGACAGCCGTGAAGGACCCTTTGAAGTCCTGTTGGAAGTACTAGAACTTTTTTGGCAGATTAGGTGCCATGCCAATGCCCCCCCAGGCCTTAATGAGGCTATCACATTATATCCGTTACTGAAATTGAGAAGCCTACGACGTTGATATATACCATTGTCATGTTATATACTCTTGTGGGGGGGGGGGTTGCTTGCTTTGTTTTCGAAGTGAATTTCTGTACATTACCGCGCACTTATGGAGTAATTTGTCCTTAGTAATCTTGCATTTTACCTTTATATAGGTTTATTAGTTGCTGTTTGATTTTAAATTTATCGTTTACATGTTAGCATATAGATTTTCACCATATTTCTTTTACAATTACAATACACATGCTTTCTACATGACCTGGCTACATTAATTGCACTATTTAATATTTCTTTGTTCAGGTGTCACTGTATATCCTGAACATATATGCTTGACTCTTGTTAGACTTTGTAGTTAGGTATGTGTTTTAGGTGGGATTCTGACCAGACTATTGTAGTTCTAATGTGACTTTGTACCATCTTTCAATAGCAATTTCCCACAGCAACGTCCTTTCTTTTTTGTAACTACTCGATTCTTTGATGTGATTTATTTATATATGTATTCAGTGCTCAAGTTGAGTAACTTTTGTACATACTGGTTTTTGTTTGTTACTGCTCATTCCTTAGTCTGAAACATGTAGTAACATATAGATGTGATTTGTATTACCATATATACTTTATATATTTTTATATTTAGTATTTATTTAGATACTGTAATAATGACATCTTAGCTATGCTTTTAATCTTTTTAATGGTTCTGAAGTTTTGTTGATTTTGTTTTAAATTCATTCATAGATTCACCTCATTAGTTGTTAGGACACTATACCTTTAATTAATTGAAGCACAGAACTGTAACCTAGCAACGGCACCTTTTTGGCGCCAAAACCAGTATTTAAACCTTGGTTTTTGTTAGAAAGTCCCACTATTAGTGGGACGAAAAGTGCTTCACAGTATTGGTTCAATAAAGCTTTTGGAGAAATCGTTTTTACTACTTGATTCATACGGATATTTTGTCGTATAGGACCTCTTTGTGGACATTTATTTAGCATCTAACAACTGATTTTATCCTAGATTCTGTCTACAGCAGCTATTTGAGTGTGGAGAATTTACAAGTGTGGACTATACAAGAATTCCCTTGGCATTCACAAGTAAAGGGTAATTTTGTCTTCTGGTTTTTGTTTTCACTTGTTTGTTATTTTTTGCGTTTGTTGATGTGCTAGAATCTGCCATATCATGCACACACTCAAGTCTCTCAACAACTGGTACTGTTATGACTGTCATAATCCATACTGGTGTGAATGACGCGAGACATACCTCTCTGGACTATATGAAGGGAGACATGACTAAGCTCACTGAATGTTTCCCAGGCAGGTATGTCCTTAGCTTTAAGCAGCATCCTACCATCACCCAGAATGATCCCTCAATACAAACAGAAAATGATTGACCTTAACAATTGGCTTAGTTTCTGGTGTCATTCCAAGGAGATCCAGTACCTGAAAGCCTGGGAGGACATGACTGACAGACCACGATGCTTTGCCAGAGATGGCCTTCATCTGGCTCCCCTGGGCTTAAGGCTTTTGGCAAAGGCTCTTGCCTCCCTATGCTGCTTTTTTTATGCAAAGTCATGAGGACAAAATTACCAATATGAAAAATCATTTTATAACAAAATTTAAAGGTAATGCTGCTCAATGCTAGGAGTCTTAACATGAAACTGCACTCATTGCAAGCATTCCTCACCCCAGAAGATGCTGACATTTGTGCAATCACTGAAACCTGGTTCAAAGCTGTGGAGAGCACCCCAGCCTTAGCAGGTTACTCATCCTATCATACTTTCAGACCCCAAATGAAGGGCAACAAAGCCAAAGGAGGTGGAGTTTCAATATTTATCAAAGACATATACACCTCCAGGCTGGTCAAACGATGCACAGGAGACACTCCAAGTGCAGTTAACTGGTGACAAAATACCTATTCAAATCATAGCAAACTATAGCCCCCCAAATATGACTCGGGGCATCCACTCCACCTATCTGGACTTACTTGAATCCATCAAGATTCAACCCTTGACCATGATCCTGGGTGACTTTTACTACCCAGCCACAAAGTGGAAGACCTATTCTAGCCCAAACAAGAAAGGCCAGGGCTTCCTCGACTTCGTCAATGTCAATGGATTGGATCAGTTGGTCAACACCCCCACAAGAGGTGAAAATATCCTGGACCTGGTACTAACCAACATGAGTAGCCACTGAAGCACCCCTACAGTGTCATTCTTCTTGGTAGGATCCAACCATAAAGTGATCACTTTCGAAGTCACCATCTCCCCTGATCCCCCCCCCCCCATGCCAAGGTCAAACAAAAAAATTCTTCCAAAGTTGACTACGACCTCCTGAGAAGCAGGTATAAGCAGCTTCACAGCCACCATCCCCTCAGTTGGAACTAGCACTAAGGTCCAAGCCTACACCATAAAACTATATGAGCACCTATATAACTGCATTGACTCTGCAGTAACTGACAGAACTGAATCATCTTCCTCAACGAAGAGCAAACCTGCCTGGTGGACAGCAGCAATAAACTCTATAATAAAAGACAGAAAATTGCTGTCCATGACCAAAAAAGAGCAGATGCCAAAATTGGAAGCAATCTCTCCTTTGTCTGAGCAAACAAATAAGGTCACTGGTGAAATCCTCTAAGGCTAACAGAGTCCAAATAGGCTACATCCACTAAGGACAATCACAAGGCCTTCTTCACATACATCTACAATCTCAAAGGTAACATTCAAATCTGCTCTGAACTGGTGATCAAGAACACCACATACACAAATGCCATAGATATAGCCAAACTTCTGGCAAATAGGTTCAGTGAAACCTTCACTCCCTTTTCCCCCAATAAGTAAACCAGGACATCCCCAGCACCTGCCCCCACCCCTCATCACCAGGGAGCAGATCTTTAATGCCCTCTCAAAGGCAAAATATACAGCCTCCATAGGACCAGACAACATCCCTGGCTGCATCCTACATGAACTCAGGCAAAAGCACTCAGCACCATTAAGCACCCTATTCAATCAAAGCCTGAGCACTGGCTTTGTCCCAGCTGAATGGAGGACAGCCACTGTCATCCCTCTACACAAAGGTGGAGCACCCACTGATCCAGGCAATCACAGGCCCATCAGCATAACTAGCCTGATCTACAAGGCCATGGAACACATTATCACAGACATTATAAACTAGGACATTGCCAACCTCCTAATGCTTGATCCCACACAGTTTGGTTTTGTCAAAGGGAGATCATGCCTGTTAAACTTGTTCAACTTCTTCAAAACAGTCACCAAAGCCATGCATGAGGGGAAGACTATGCACACCACCTACCTGACCTAGTCAAAGCCTTTGTCACTATTCCCCACTCAGGCATAATAGATAAACTTTCCCAGCTAGGCATCAACCCGTATGTTACCAGATGGGTAGCTAACTGGCTCACTGATAGAACCCATTCAGTCAAAATAGGGGAAGCCACCTCTAGTAGCAGACCCGTAACAAGCTGTTTGGGATATACTTTTCTGAGGTACAAGCTAAAATCAGTGATCTGTGGCTGACCAAGTTTGCAGATGATTGAAGCTGGGCTCTGTCTTAAATTCCCCTAGTGATGTAAACATCCTCCAAGAGGGCCTTACCCAACCTAATGACTGGTTCCAGAAGCATGGCCTCAAGCTGAATGCCAAGAAATGCATCATCTCCTTTGGGGAAAATGGCATCCCCACTAATTATCACATTAATAACAATGTACTAAGCATGTAATAAGTCATTGAGAGACTTGGGCACCCAAGTTGACAGCAACCTGACTTTTGACCACCATGTTGCTTCTGTTGTATGGAAGGCTTTCTATATGGCCCACCTCATAACTAAGGATATTTCATCCAGGAACAAAAAGGTCATAACATCCCTGTACTCCTCCCTTATAAGACCCATTATAGAGTACAATGCCCCCTTCGGCATGTACCTTGCCAAGCACATGCAGCAGCTGGAGACCACAGAGGTTCCTGACCAGGAAAATCCAGGGTATCAAACACTTATCCAATACAGATAGGCTAAAAGCCCTGTCCCTCTACTCAGTCTCATACAGACTGCTCACAGGTGACCTGTGTCTAGCATATAAAGCGGTCTCAGACTCAGCCTTGATAGAGTTGCTGCATGCATATCCATAAGTTAAACTCCACTCGCTCAACCCGCACGCAAGGCCTCAACCTGGTCTGTGACATTCATAGAACTTGTTGGTGGGATAGATTTGTGTCCCAAAGACTCCCCCATCTGTGGAATAGACTGCCTCTGTATGTCAAGCAGAGTACCTTACTAGCCTTCTTTAAGAGGAACCTGGATGACTGGATGGGAAACAGAAAATACACCCCTGGGATCCCACCTGTCTTACTTTATACTGCTTTGCATATCCATTTATCAATCACCCTCTGCATAACTTTCATGCAATCTGACAGAGTTTGATACCTCTTTACTGTACAGTTGTGGATGCCCCCTTTGTTCTTGTACACTGGCAAGAGTATGCTTATTCTCCAGTCATCTAGGATATGCCTTTCTCTCCATAATGCTATGAGTACCCTCAGCAGCGATTTCTCTCCTATCTCACCCATCATTTTTATCAGATCTGCTGTGACCTCATCTGAGCCTGCCGCTTTCTCTGACCTCATTTTCCTTGGTGCTATTCTTACTACTTCTAGGGTAGGGTCCTCTTCTTCTCTCATCGTAGGTTGTGTCTGGGGCAGTACAGCTTCTATGGGGTTTTCTTCGTTTAGAAGCTGCTGAAGTACTCCTTTCATCTGCCTTTGATGTCCTGTGGACTGGTGAGCAGGTTTTTGCTGGCATCCCTTATAAAGGGTGTCTATCTTCTTTATCTTTCTGCCCTTGCCTTGCAGTGTGACAGTTTCTCTATGCCACCTACAAAGTCACTTTCCAGAAGTTGGTAGAGTGCCTCTGATGCCTTATTCTTTGCTAATCTTAGCCTCAGGGTTGCCAGATTTCCGACTGGCCAGGTAGGGACAAAGTAAAGACTAAAAAAAAAAGGTCTTTCACTGTAAGTGAAGACTAAAAAAAAAAAAAAAAAAAAGGTCCTCCACGTCTTAATAGCCCGGGCCAATCAAAAATAAATAAACACAGAGCTACTTCTGTTTAATGCGAAACATCGCAGTTTCCCATTACACAGAAGTAGCTCTGTTTTGCGATTTTTTTGATTGGCCCATATACCGGTATATGGGCCAGTCAAAAATTGCTAAACATGGAGCTAATTCTGTTTAATGCGGAACTGCGATGTTCCGCATTAAACAGAATTAGCTCTGTTTTGCGATGTTTTGATTGGCCTGTATACCGGTATGCGGGCCAATCAAAAATCGCTAAACACGGAGCTACTTCTGTTTAATGCGGAACTGCAATGTTCCGCATTAAACAGAAGTAGCTCTGTTTTGCGATGTTTTGATTGTCCCGTATACCAGTATACGGGCCAATCAAAAATCGCTAAACACGGAGCTACTTCTGTTTAATGAGGAACATTGCAGTTCCGCATTACACAGAAGTAGCTCTGTTTTGCGATTTTTTTGATTGGCCCGTATACCGGTATATGGGCCAATCAAAAATTGCTAAACACGGAGCTACGTCTGTTTAATGCGGAACTGCGATGTTCTGCATTAAACAGAAGTAGCTCTGTTTTGCGATGTTTTGATTGGCCTGTATACCAGTATACGGGCCAATCAAAAATCGCTAAACACGGAGCAACTTCTGTTTAATGCGGAACTGCAATGTTCCGCATTAAACAGAAGTAGCTCTGTTTTGCGATGTTTTGATTGGCCCATATACCGGCATACGGGCCAATCAAAAATCGCTAAACACGGAGCTTCGTTTAATGCAGAACTTCCGCATTAAACACAAGAAGCTCCATGTTTAGCAATTTTTGATTGGCCCGTATGCCGGTATACGGGCCAATCAAAAAAAAAAAAAAAACAAAGCAGAGGCTGCCCGGGATTTAAGCCGGCAGGGCGGGACTCAGGATCAGGCTGCTGATCTCGGAACAGTCCCGCCCAAATACGGATGTCTGGCAACCCTACTTAGCCACTTTGTTAGCCAACCAGAATTCATTCTTAGCCCACTTGCCTGCACTCCTTTCTTCTGATAACCTAAAACACAGATACTGTGGAAGAATGGGGTCTTTTACTGGAGTTCATAAAGGGAAATCACTCTAACATGTTTCACAGACCTTTGTGGAAGCAAAGAAAAGTGAAATTTGTACTCATCTGAGATCGCTGCCAAATTTACTTCACTTGAGGAATACCTTCTTCCAAACTTCTGTAAATGTGGAGTTATTAGCATACTTACTGATCACAACTTACAGCATGGAAGACTCAAACAGTAAGTTGACATGCTTACTTCCTATCATGAGAAGTAGCAAGTCTGAAGATGAAAAAGTGAAATTATGAGCAAAATTCACCAAGGAACATTACAAGGGCTCTTGGATCTTTCTGTCTATTCTTCTTAACAGACAACAGCAAATTAACTAATTAATGAATATGCTACATTCAGAAAAACATTTGTCTGCTGTGTAGACATCTGCCAATTTCTGACTGGACAGAGGTGCTGCAGACTGCCACTGCAGGACTTGCATCACACAGTCAGTTAGTAACAGTTTCAACATAACTCAGCAATTAGGTCTTAAAGAACAGCAGTCATGCACACACTGTATACAATTAGTAGTGACTTGAAGAAATTAAATTATTTAAACCAAATTTTTCCTCAAAAGAAGAAACTGCAGATAAAACATTCCTTATAATTTCACAATTAGTCAGAGCAAATGCTAACATATGATCCTGACAATTCAAAATTCTGATCAAGATTGCAGAAGCTTACAATTTTCCCCATACTTATTAGAGACAGTATGATTGGAATTAACTGTTTAGCAGCAAAAGATTAACTAAAGATATAGCTGCTGGATCAAGTTTAGGAAGAGTGTACACAAACTTAAAAGACTGAGGAACTTTATATACATCCTGACTTTTTATGGGCAGCTGACTGACTCATAGGAAAACTGCAGGCAGTATCATATACATCCTCAGAAGCTGACAGAACTGAAAAAAACGGGTGCAGGTTCTAGAAATTCCTTCTGTAACAGCTCATATTTTCTGAGGGACTGAAACCTCAGTGTTCTTCCACTGAAGACAATAGTACATTCCAAAAATACTCTCAGAGAAAGACAACCCCCACAGGGAAAGCCAACAAATGAGCTCTCCTCAGAGTCTGAATCAGAAATCTGAAGAGAAAACTCTGTATCTGTCCCCTCATCCATCTATACAGATTCAGAATCTTGAATCTCTGTAAGAAAGGAGGTATTCCTCTAGGTCTACTTCAGAAGACTGAATCCCAAAAAAGACTGACAATTCAAAACACTGAACACATTTTTAATGCAGGGGGCAAGCCTCCCTGCATCCCTCATGTGGGGGGCTGTGCTCCCCCCCCCACACACCCCTGCTAACTATATATACCAACTCCAAGATTGCACAACAGTGGAGAACATGCAAATTCCATAATTCTGTACTTCGAATTTTCAGTCGTTTGGTTTTTCAGTCTTCTGAAGTAGACCCATCACTCTTTATTTTATGAGAAACCACTTTACAAGAAATATCAACAGCCTGAATTAAACCCTGAGCCAGATCCAGTAAACAACTCCTGTCTAAGGAAATTTGAACAGGTACAGATACGTGCTTAGTTCTGTTTCTTTTTGACAGGAAAACTGGGCCCACAGTGTTATTAATGGCAACAGCAGCTTTCCCAGGGATGGGCATAACATTCTGACAAAACAGGGAAGCCTTTCTTGTTCCCTCTCCTACAACCAACAGTGGCTCCCCCTTGCCTACTGAGGGAACCCAAACAGCCATAAAGGACATGACTAACCTCTGGTCCATACTGGTTACACCAGAGAGATCCAGGGTAAATGGCCACACAGCAGTCGTACACCTGTAGCTGATGCAAACTGCTAGGCTGCTGTGATGCCAAAGGTGGTTTAACATTTTCTTTTTGTGGCTGGAAGAAGGACTGTCCATGGGAAAACAGATTGTTCTGCGGTCAAGTTGAAAATGGAACCTCTTTTCCTGGAAAAACAAGCAGCAAATGCCAGTAAAAACAAAACAAACAAAAAAAAAGTCTTGAAAAGTCACTTTTTTCAAAGGCAGTAAAAAGAACTTTAAAACATTTTGCCAGCCCCACAAACAATTCCCCAATAGAAAATTTGTGTTATTTTAAACAACTTTTAAACTGAAAGGAAAAAAAGACCACTCCCATTTAAAAGTACAGCACAGTCTCATGACAGTCCATTAAAACACAAACTCTTGGCTTTAAAATAACTTTCCTGAAGAGGAAAAGTATTAATAATGGTTGGTTGTCTTTCGGCGTTTCCCGGTTAGGGGTCGCCACAACGGAACTCCAGTCCGCTAAGAAAAAAAATAATGAATGGAAGTTTATTTTCCCTAAAGGAAACTTATCTGCCCAGCAAAGGAACACCACAAGCTGGCCGTCAATCCTTAAAAGCTTCAGAAGAGTGTACTCTGACAGCAGTAAAGCTCTGAAGGGCTTGGTGCCCAAACTTGTTTATTGGTCAGCTCAGCTCAAGCTGCCAGATAATTTAGGCAGGTGGAAGATGCCCTGAATCTTTGTAAACTTTCCAGCTGTTATATTCTTGGCAGGATATAACCTATGTAGCTAAGGCTACTGCAACAGCAATCAATATGATGAACATCAGTACTATGGGATAATACCAAATGCATACTGTAAAAAGAAAAATCATTTAAGAAAAAAAAGTCTAAGGTAGCCTGGGTTCATTTCTTCTCTAGTGACTTTACAAAGCAGCAAGGCAAGACAGATCTGGAAAGGAATGCCCTATGCACTGCATTATTGTGATGGGAGAGGGTAACAGTACCCCAGGGAAGTTTTAGGTGCCAATCTACCCTAATGCCCATTAGCAATAGTCCCATATTTACACAGAATACATTTCCTCCTACCAGATCCAATCCTGACTGACCAAGAAAGGTGTAATCAGAACTAAACAGGTTCTTTTTTATTTACATTTGTTGTATGACTCAGAAAAAGAAGGACTGCATGGAATGCATAAAAAAGCTCGTCTTTAAAGAACCATTGCAAGACACTGCAAGCACGGATTCCAAAACTGGGTAGCTAAGCATCTTCTGGATACAAGAAAAGTTACTTTTGTGAGTGTTCCCCACACCAAGGTCAAATCCTGAAAGAGTTTAAGGCTCAATTGTGACTGGAAGAACATCTCAAATAAGTGTGCCTGCTAACAGATTTTCAGTGCCTGGAAAGTGAACTGCTAGCACCTGCAGCTATATAGACAATGCTACTTTTAACTGCATGGTTAGCCTGCACAGGTAATAAAACATTTTATGTTGCCTTGTCAGTGTACCTTGTGACAGCAGAGTTACAAAAATTCATTTGTAGAATGCTGAAAGTATTTATACTCTAAATCAGGAATATTGCAGCTTAATTTGCAACACAGACCAAATTCCCCGGAATTATGAAACCTCAAGATGTGCATCTCAGCTGGTCTCTAATGCATCTCTCATAAGGGTATCAAGTGAAGGGACAGAAGGAGCTACCCAGGTTCAGAAGCAGAGTATCAGGGACAGTAGAAAAGGGGAGTACTAGTACTAATTGCTAGAGGAGCTTCAATAATGATAGAAAAAAGAAAAAAGGTAACAGTGGTAGATTTGTGGTAGTAAGTGGCTACAGGCAAGGGAGGAGCCTGGCATTTATTTATATTCCACTTAAAACTGCTATTATGGCACTTAAAATTTGGCGGGAAATGAGCTTTCAACAGGGTATATTACTTATAGTTGGGGATCGAAATTTGATTTGCAATAGTGAGGATGTATTTGGAGGACCTTGAAGGGGACATAGAACAAAAACACGGTAGATTTCTGAAGAGATTTGTGAAAATATTTGTTATGGAATACATGAATTCAGTAGTAGAAACTCTGAAAACAATTTACATATTATTCCTTATGATACAATAACTGAGCTAGACAAGACAGAAATTATACTTCACAGGAACTTTTGCATTCAATAGAAAGCCTCGACACATCCAATAACTACTTCAGATCATGGGAAAATAACAACCAAGATAAAAATGCAGGATAATGAAGTAAAAATGAGGCATTGGCTCTTCACCACCTACCTGTTAAAGACAGGAATTTAAGGAATGGACCTTGGAAATTATTTGAGAGTTATTAGGGAAGATAAAAACTTCTCCTGAGGTTATAGTTAGTGAGTAGGATAAAATGAAAGAGTTTAAAAATAGGATAGAAATAAAAGGAGAGATATATGGTTAAGAAGTACTGAAGAATAAGGGGAGTCTTGTAGAACAAGAGGAAGCTCAAATGTATTGTGCTAGGGTGTATCTGGATAACATGCATAAGTTTAGAAAGATTGCTGTTAAACTGTTTTTTCATAACTACTCCAAAGAACAAATACTTTCAGCACAACGTAGGCAAGGGAAAGTAGAAAGGGTTGTTGCCAAACTTAGGTAGCCTATAACAAGAAAAATAACTAGAGATCCTGTAAAAGCATTGATTCTTCATCAATTTTATGAAAATCTGTATAAAGCAGAGAAATGTGGAAATCAACAAAGAGCACAAATGGAAACACTTATGGAAAACTTAAGTACATCATGTTAGAGGTAGATGAGGCTCAACAATTAAAAGTTAAGACAGGAGGAGATGAGAGAAAAACTGTCATACAATAAATCTGCAGGAAAGTCTTCAAGAATAGATGGTATTCCTGCAGAAGTTTGAAAGCTAAGAGGGATTAAAGTGATAGAGATCAGAAAGGTTTTGTTTAATGGTATTTTAAAAGGCAGGGAAGCACCAGCATCCTGTGAGAAAGCCGTGGTGGCTGCAATACCTAAAGATGGTAAAGACATCAGATCCAGATTCATAGAGACCCACAATTCAATTTCAAACCATAATTATAAAGTGTTAATTTCTACAATAGTTAAAAAAAATGGCAAAACTGTTACCAAAATTGATAGATCTTGATCAATGAGGTTTTTGTGGAGGAGCTGCAACCATTTGATAGCATTATTAAAACAATGATGATCCAGAAGAAACCAAGAGTGTAAGAAAATACAGCTGTTGTTGGTGAGTCTTGATGCAGAGAAAGCATTTGACACAGTAAGCTGAGATTTAAGGAGTATGGCCACGAAGTATCTGCATTCCCTGATACAACAAGAAGTTTAATTAGTAGGATATATGAGGGATCAGACACAAAAAATAAAGTTCGAGCGGTCCTTTCTGACAACTTGCATCTTAACAGAGGAGTGTGGCAGAGGTGTTTTTCCCTTTATTTGTGTTTTATTTAAAGCCACTGGCAAAGAAAATAAGCGACTCAGAAATTCAAGGATATAACTGGTATGGTAATCAAAGAAAGTTGGCTTTTATTTTGTACCTGATAAAGCCAGAACAGCATTTCAGTGTTGTGGAACATCTTGAGAAAGCTTCAAGTATTTTTGGGGGTCTACCTTAAAACACTGAAAACCCGCAATATCGAAGACCAAATTGTCAAGACAAAAGCATCGAAACCTCACTTCAGCAAATGACCAGATCATCAAATCCATTCCCAGGTAAGTAGCCACTCATACCACAACTAATGCACATGAAACCATTCCCACCTACGTGGGCGTTTATGCCCTCCCACCCCCTTACTAAATATACCAACTCAGAGATCGCACTACAGTTGGGAAAAAGGCAAAGCCCACCTTGCTGGCCAACAGGTTACTTACCGTGGGAAAGGATTCCACGATCCAGTTGTTCACTGAAGTGAGGTTTCAATACTTTCATCTTGATGATTTGTTTTTTGTTACTGTGGGCTTTCGATGTTTTCAGGTACACCCATTTTCTGGATATAAAATTAAAGATGATAAAACAAAGGCTACAGCTATAAACTATGTACCCACACATGAATTGGTCGAGCCATACCCATACTTGGAGATGCAATAAAATTAAGTATTTAGGAGTATGTATTAAAAAGGATTCTGTTATGGCAGATAAGAATATGTGGGAAGAGACTAAACAAAAGATAATACAAAAATTGAGAAAATGGAAGCTCTTGTCTATGAATATAGACAGGAAGATACAAGCACTAAGAATGTTTTTAGTCCCTTTAGCTTTATATACAGATCAGGCATATTTTTATCAACGGGGAGAAGTTTTGGACAGCGATTAATAAACAGTTGAAGAATTTTACCTGGAAGATCTAAAGGGCAAGGATCAAGTTGGATAAGTTGATCCTTCCAATAGAAAAAGGAGGTTTAGGATTACCTGATTTGAAGGGATATTTTAGAGTTACACCATTACAGCTCATATACATAACAATTGGAAAGCTATAATTCAAAGCAGAAAGGGATAATGATAACTACGATAAACAGAGGGTGGGAGATTCAAGAAATAAGGAGAGAGTGGGATTTTGGATGCAGATCCTTATGGAAATTAACAGTCACACACAATATTATATTCATAAAGTAGTACAAAGAATTCTAAGAACTAAGCCAACATGAGAATGGAGAAAGCAGAAAGGAGTTTTTTGCCAATAGGGATGACTGCAACTAGGGGTACATAAAGTAGGCAAAAGTGGGCTGGAACTTACTGGAGAAAAGTGGCAAAGGGATCAAGATATTTGGAGCAAATATCTAGAGAGGGAAAGGTAAGAGAAAGGGAAGAAGCCAAGAAGACATTTGGTCTGCAGGTTAGAGACTTGCCTTCCCTATCAGGGATTGATATCTGAGTATAGGCAAAGAAAAAGGGATAGGGAAATATTAAATGAAAGACATGCTCTGAAAGAGTTTTTGAATGAATCTCGAACACAAGCTACTGTTAAAAAACGATAATTAGTAGGGCATATAAAATACTACAAGACAGCTAAAGGAATTACAGGAGGTTAGAAGAGATTGGATAAGCAATCGACAAGAAAAAAAGGGAAGATAAAAGTATGGCTCCCAAATAAGCAACAAAGGATAGAAGATTTGGGATTGTTGTTTGAAAGTGTTTTGCATAGATATTTTTATAACCCAGGTAGATGGAAGTTGGAGGTGTGATGGGGAAGAAAGAGGAAAATAGGAACATATGCTTTTGTTCTGGGAGTGTATTGAGTTGATGGACATTAAAAATTCCCTACAGAGTTCTCTTGTCAGAAATGGGTGTAGCTAAGGATTTTTTTTAGCTGGATACAAGATCTGAATCGCCTAGACACAGTACGGCCTTATTACGTTCAATTTTGGTGGATGCAAAAAACACAATTACTAGAAAATGGAAATCAAAGCTTAAACCATTAAACCAACTGTATTAAGTATTGAATACAGTATCAGAGATAAAAGAACTAGAAGTGGGAGCTCCAGAAAAGGTAAGAGCAAAATTCATAGAAAAAAATGGAAATTGTGGGAACAATACATACATAATACTGTTTTGGATGAGGAGTGAAGTTTAAGGGAAGGCATTTATCATCATCATCATCATCCCTCTTTATCCCCATCTTCTACTGTCACCATCTCTCTCTCTCTATACAATGAAACTTTTCTATGTTCTTTGACACTCATGCTTGACTGTCCCAAGTTTTCTCTCTCACAATCCAACAACCTCTTTTGCTGGATGTCCTAGTTTCCACTTGCATTCTTCCTGGCTGTCCCAAATCTTTTTCACCAGATTGTCTCCTTTCCTACCTATATGCCCGAACCACTGTATGCTGTTTCTCTTTGACCTTTTCTGCAGTTATTCCTACTTTGGTGTCTGCTCTTATGTCCTCATTTCTTTGTCTGTCCCACAGTGTTCATCCTATCACCTATCTCAAGAACTTTATCTCCATTATGTCTCGGTTCCTCAACCGCTCTGCTTTTACTGCCCAGGTTTCTGTACCACACAGTAGTACTGGTTACATCACTGTTTGAGACCTTACTTTTCAGCTTCTTTGGCATTCTTCTGTCATACACCCCACCTGACACTCTGTACCAGTTGGCTGTAGCCCCTCTCATTCTAGCTTTGACCTCTTCATTCAGACTTCCCTTCTCCTCAACCACCCCTCACAGGTTCTTGAAGCTGCTAACCTGTTCTACCATTTTCCCTTCTATCTCAATTTTCAGTTTCTTTAGATTCCCCCACTTTGCTGCCATTACAATGGTCTTTTATCTGCACTCACTTTCATCCTATGTGCCTTCAGTTTTACATTGCATTCCATTCCCTTATCCTCTGCTGAAGTTCTTGCTCACAGACTGCTTGTAATGCCACATTCTTTGCATACAGCAACTTTACTGATCTGTCCCTCAGAAGAGTATGCTAATGTAGCCCATCACCAGTATGAACAGCAGTGGTTTCAGAGTGTATCCCTGATGCACACCTACTCCCACTGGGAACCCCTCTGAGACCAAACACTGCTCACACTCCAAAGCAACTTTCTTAGGACATTGCCATATGCTTTCTCCAAGTCTAAGAATGTCAAGATGGACTCCCTATTCATTTCTAGTTTCTTCTCAAGTATTTGTCTCATTGAAAACATTGTGTCAATTGTGCTGCATCCTGTTCTGAATCTGAACTGTCCATCTCCCATCTTACATTCCATTATTCTGTATTTGTTTATCAATCCCACTGCTCTAGAACTTTCATGCAATGTGGCAAGAGTTTGATACATCTGTACTACCCACAGTTGTGAATGTCCCCTTTGTTCTTGAACAGTAGTACTAGTTGGCTTACTTCTCCAGCCATCTGTGATATGCCTTTCTCTCCATACTGCGAGGAGTATCCTCAGGAGCCATTTTTCCTCTATCTTACCCAACATCGTTATCACATCTGTTGTGACCTCATCTTGGCCTGCTACCTTTCCTGAATTCACTTTTGTTAGTGTATTTTTTAATTCTTCTATAGTGGGGTACTCCTCTTCACTCATTTTAGGCTGTATCTGAGGTAGTACAGCTTCTGTGGGGTTTTCTTTTTCAGAAGCTGTTGGAAGTATTCCTATCTGCCTTTGGTGTCCTGTGGGATGGTAAGCAGGTTGTTGCTGGCATTCCTTATGCAGGGTGTCCTATGACTACCTTATTTAAATTTTTATCTTTGCGATCCCACCTGATATAGTTTCTTTGCGCCAAAGACAGACTCACTTTCCAGAAAATAGTACAGTGCTCCTGACAACTTGTTCTTTGCTACTGCAGCTCCTTTCTTAAGACAACTTCTTGGACTTTTGCATCCCACCATCAACTTTCCTCATGTACCTTATTTCCATAGCTGACTCAGCTGCAGATCTGCTCTGTAGTCATCACTCAAGCTGTTTTGAGGTGCTGCTATTCTTCAACTCCTCCTATTTCCTCATCTTCTTGAAGTGCTAGAGCCCTGAGTAATTCATTGAACTGCAGTGCCTTCTCACCAGTCAACGTCCAGGTCTTCAACCTTGTCTCTACTGACCATAGAGCCTTCTCATATCACTGTTATAGCTGACTGTAGCAACCAGTGGTTTATGTTACAGACTTTCAATGGGGGATGTCTTTGCAATCGCTGATTTTACCCCAGTGCCCCTTTCCTTACTAGGAGGAAGTGTACCAGAGTTGCATATTGGCAACTCTTGTATGTGATTTTGTGACTTTTTTTCTGAACCATTTGTTGGAAACTATCCAGCCACTTGCCATACAGAAGTCTAGAATGACCTCTCCTCATATCCTGTTTTGTATGTCCCAATATGTGCATTCATGTCACTCTTATCAACACCAGTTCATGTTGCCCTGTTGTATCGTTTTACATTTAAAGTACTGGTAACCACATTATTACACTGATGTATCTTTTTAGAAAAGGCATTATAAAGTCAAGATTTTTCTTCACAGCAGCAGGGAACATTAGAAATATCTAAAATGGAGATAAAGGAATGGAAAACATTTAATTGATTAGTTCACAGTGTTGAGTCTAAAACAATGTGTACACAGTAACCATTTGAACAGTCTGGACCTACGAGAGTGAGTCCTGAAATACAGACACTGAATAGCTGCAAAAATGGACTTGCACATACCAAGAACGAGATGGTCACTTCTCAAAATATTCTCTTTTCTCTAAAGTATAGCAATCTCAATGTTGGTATACACAAGTCTGGGGGTGAGGGGGACTTGCCCCTGCAAAAAATAAGTTTAAAGGAGAATGGCAACATTTGATATTCACTCTTCTCCTGCACTTTCAATCTTTTTTTTCAGTGAGTTGACACTCAGCATTAAGAGTGAAAATATTTTAGTAGGGAACATTTTCGCACACTACAATCCATGGTACTTGCGTACTATCGCAACCAGATTTTTGCGGTAATAGCACTTGCTTCCCGATCATGACAAATGTTTGTTAATGCTGTTAAAATGTAATATAGCGTGTTTTCTTTTAACAGTACACCTTATTTTCTGGACTGCTATCAATACAATGTGCAAAACATGCTGCTGTTCTTTCTTAATGGTGTTTACTGGCACAACATTCAACGGGCAGACTTGCAGGAAGCAACACGGGTGCCAGTAGAAAGAACAACAGCATGTCTTGCACGTTGTACTGATAGCAGTCCAGAAAATAAGGTGTATTGTTAAAAGAAAACACACTGTATTATATTTTATCAACATTAACAAACATTTGTCATGATCGGGAACCAAGTGCTAAGAGGCATTGTGTTTGATTTCCAAATAAAATCAGGTCAGTCATGTCATATAAGTTGAAATTGGGGGAAAAAAGGGCCAAAACATTGCAGCAAGGATGACAAATTCAAAAAAAGATGCATATATATATCTGATCCAACAGACTTTCCACTACGCTTAAAAAATGAACATGTAAATAACCACATTTCTCAGAAGCCTGAATACCTGCTGTTACTGGCAAGCAGCTACTGAATGCCTTTACCAATTCTTGCATTCAGCTACAGCAGTAAAGGATGCTACAGCAGCCCTGACAATTGAAGCCAAACTGGAAGGAATGTACGTAGAATGGCTGTTATTTCACAGCATGGGCTGAAAAAGAACATTCAGTGGGCGGCCTTGCAATGCAGTGACATGCTGCTGCCAGTAAAGAGCACGAAGAAACAACAGTATGTTTTGTAATGTGTTGGTAGCACTCCGGAAACCAACCTATTTTGTTAAAGAAAACACAGTTTTCCATTTCAAGCACATTAACTTGCACATTCACTGATTGGGAAGCAACCACTCTTGTCGTGAAAATCTGGCTGCGATAATAAGCAAGTATCCAATCCATACAATCCATAGTATTATTTAGGAAAAAACAACCAGTTGTATAAGGCATTTACGTTTTAATATAACGTGCATTTTGGCAACATGAGTTACCAAGCATTGCTCATGTAAGCTTGCAAGACAACTCCATTTCTTTAGATATTTCAGCAACACCCAACTCAAATATTCATAGAAAAGAGCTGAAATTGACATCTTCAGGTAGAATTACACAACCAATGTTGTCCAAATGCTCATCAGAAAACACAGAATTAGAATCACTTACCTTAAACATGACAGCTAGGGAAAGAAAGTAACACACAAAGATTTTCACTTAAAAATTAGGCAAGGATTATAAAAAAAGACTTATTCCAGCAAAGTCTGATCATCAAATCCAATAGAAAGAACAAAACAGCCCACAATGTAACATCTGCCTCATTATTTTTACTCACAGAAGCTTTGAGCCTGGAATTCAATACAATTTAAAATACCAGTGCCCACTAGAGTGACTCTCAAATTGCAGAGATTGAATGGCTGAAAAGATCAGACTTAAATATACTAATTCCAAGACGCCATTTCTTGGAATATTCCCTTTTCTCTGAGGTATGGCAATCTCAGAGTTGGTAGATATAAGCTGGGGGAGGGGTTCAGGGTGTTGTACCCTCTGCAAAAAAGAAGTTTTAAGGAGAAGAGAGATTTTTGAGATTCATTCTTCTCCAGGCATTTGGTATTTTCCCCAGCTGTTCGGCACTAGGCATTTCAATAGGTAGCCCTGGAATTCTTAGAAACTGCAGTAAGAATACTGATAACTTCTGACAGCTTTCTTCATCTGTTGAGCTCATCTTGATGTCCTCCCCCCACCACTACCTTCAGCAGACTTTCTGGTACCAACAGGGTTGCCAGATTTCCGACTGGCCAGGTAGGGACTAAAAAAAATAAATAAATAAAAAAGGGTCTTCCACGTCTTTATCATTCAGCATTAAACAGAAGTAGCGCTGTGTTTATTTTTTCTTTGATTGGCCTGGGCCAATCAAAAATAAATAAACACAGACCTACTTCTGTTTAATGTGAAACATCACAGTTCCGCATTACACAGAAGTAGCTCTGTTTTGCGATGTTTTGATTGGCCCGTATACCGGTAAACAGGCCAATAATAAATCGCTAAACACGGAGCTACTTCTGTTTAATGCAGAACTGTGATGTTCCGCATTAAACAGAAATAGCTCTGTTTTGCAATGTTTTGATTGGCCCGTATGCCGGTATACGGACCAATCAAAACATTGTAAAACAGAGCTACTTCTGTTTAATGCGGAATTGCGATGTTCTGCATTAAACAGAAGCAGCTCTGTTTTGCGATGTTTTGATTGGCCCGTATACCGGCCGATCCAAAATCGCCAAACACGGAGCTACTTCTGTTTAATGTGGAACATCGCAGTTCTGCATTAAACAGAAATAGCTCTGTTTTGATTGGCCCGTATATCGGCATATGGGCCAATCAAAAATCGCTAAACACGGAAGTTCTGCATTAAACACAAGAAGCTCTGTGTTTAGTGATTTTTGATTGGCCTGTATGCCGGTAAACAGGCCAATCAAAAAAAAAAAAACACAAAGCGGAGGCTGCCCGGAATTTAAACCGGCAGGGCGGGACTCAGGATCAGGCTGCTGATCTCGGGACAGTCCCGCCCAAATAGGGATGTCTGGCACCCCTGGGTACCAATGAGGAAGGATTTACTTTCAAGAAGTTTATTTTTCTTACATTTAATGAGCCCTGGCATTGTAAAAGTTTTAACAATTAGCAAGATACAAACAAACATTATTACAGTTCAAATAAGCTTTTAAGAAAATTACAGTAAGAGGCTATCTTTTTTTATTCTGTCCGGAAAAAATGCAGAGGAGGAAAATTTTCAGATACACTAGCAGTATTTGTATTTAAGAAAATGAAAATATTTTACACAATTTGATGACTATTTCCTCTCACAAACAAAATCACTCCGTACAATATTCTTATATACTCTTTTTTTTTTTCCTTGTATTCCTACCTTACCTGCTATCCTCTACCTTTCTCTCTATCCTACCAAACAAGTCTTCAGTACTATAACTTCCTTATCTTGTCACTACTATACATGCCAATCTTTCTTAACTATTCCCACTACTACTCTTCATAACTACCAGCTATACATGCTACAAATTACCACTATTCTCCTTATGAATGTATATTTTTACAAACAAAAAAATAAAGAGAAACAAAAGATTCAAAGCAAGGAAGAATTCCTGTTGATCTCAGTGAGTGTCTGAATTTGCTGACGTTTTATGCCAAGAAATGCCAAGTTTTTACAAACTCCATCTGCAGGCAATCTCATCCCCTGGGCTGTACCTTCATTAGTACTCGTGCAAAAAGTTGAGCCAACAGATGCACTGTGAAGGTGGGCAAATGAAACACTGCATGATACAGTTAAAATTACAATACTTAAGTTAGACAAAAATAATCGAAACCAACTCTAAAACCTCATGTCAATATTTAACTGCACCCAAATAAGCTGAATATCAAAACTGCAACAAGCCACAGTCTCCTGGAAACAAGTAATAAAATCAAGATGATTTCTACAAAAGGCATCTTTACTCAATGAAACTGCAGTATACAGCTTAACTTTAAAATCTTGTCACGTACAGTAACTGAGTGGTTCAGGAAGATTATACCCAGACTGTTATTAGATAACTGTAGCATACATTGACCAGTTCTTACCCAACTGAAGTCACAAGTCCTTGTTTTAGCCAACCATCAATTACGAACAAATAAAAGTGACTACAAATTTGAGAATCACAAACTGGTGTTAAAATTAACAGTACACACTGCAGTTTCATAAAAAAAAATGCCAAAAAATACATTATACGAGTAGGAGTAATGAGAAAATATTTTCAGGACTTTCTCTCTTCATTACAGAAAGTGAACAGCAACTTGCACAGTTTAGCAGCAAGTAGTGAAAAAGAATGAAAAGTACACCAGTCATTATTAAATGAAGTTAATGATGCACAGTTACATTACAAATGTATGTAGATACACAATAAATCAAAGAAGACTTTTTATGCAGATAAAAAGTAATCAAAGGTCGTGGACTTACTTTTTACCTTTCATCTGAGATAGCTTACTGGAAGAATGACTTGAGACTGCCGTGCACACTTTCTACAAAAACAAAACAAAGTGTGTTGCACTTTATATGACAGACAAAGAAAAAAAAAAAGATGACCCTCTTCTACAACTTTTAATCTCTAAAGATACAAAGAATGATTTATTATATAAAGAAATATAATACAATACAAAAATACATACTAGGCAGCATATAAACTGAAAATTTGCCATTCAACCCCTTCTCCCCTTATACACACAATTTCCTAACTGCAGCCATGGCAAAACAGCAGACAGATTAGCCAGTAACATTTCCCTTCAAAGTGCATCTTTCTTTAACATGACATTGCTTATTAGCAGTGAAAGAATCCAGTGCACTGTTAATGAAACATCAAAGCAAACATTGACATGAATACTACATACAAATACAGACTACATTTAACAATATAGTACATAGTGTGACACACTCTGCATTTGGTCTATGTAGACAATGATATCCAAGACAGCACATCACTTTCAACACATTAAGTAACCTTGACATGCACCCAGTATAAAAACAGCCACTTGTGTTCAAGAGAACACAGATCTAAAACATAGCTATCAGTGGTGAAATAAAATAAATCCAATAAACTATTTTAATTTTCTTCAGCAATGCTAAACAAATTACCCTGCAGAGACAGCCATCACCTTCCTGGTGTAAAGACATGTTTACTTTTACAAAAGTAACCACTTTCATTTCTCAGAGCCTTGTATGAAACAGCAAACTATATAGTGATTCAAATTAAATGGGAATTCCTGTAACACCAGATATAACTTGTGTGACACATTTTTACAGCAAAAAGTCTGACACATTCGCAAAAGGCATGGCTAAAGTTATCCACTGCCCCAAGACAATATAAACACTAAGTGGAGTAAACCCTTTCTGCATATCAATGAAGTGGTGTCAAATAACTCTCAAGTGCAAACAAAACTGCAGTTTCAAAAATGAGTACACTTTATGTTATGTAAATATACAGTAATATGTTCCAACTCATCGGAAGGAACATATTGTCCTATAAATTCCTGAAAGCTCTCTCACACTCTGTAAAGTTCCTTCATCCTTTCCTTTCTGTAACAGTTCATGTGGGTAGCTTTAACTTGATCATGACAAAAAATACTTGGGCATAGCTCCTACAAGGTATTCAGGAAAGCAGCTCACTTAAGGAAAGTCTTTCACACATAGGAGATAACACTGCATCTCCTTAAATGCAATAATCTCCAGTGGTCTCCAGCAAATAGTCCAAAGGACTGCTACAGATGATTAAAGGAGGTTACAGTTCTTACATTACTATCTGTAAATGATCCTTTAAAATTACTATGTGCAAGTAAAACTTACCATAACTAGATGCTGAATGATCACTGCTGCAGTAGCCTTAGCAGTATGGGATTACATCCTTGGCAGGATGTAACAGCTGGCCAGCTTCCAAAGTTTCAGGGCACTTTACACTAAACTCGGATAACACGTTAGGCCTAAAAGAAGTATTGACTCTCAAAGAAACCCTGTCCCTACTGGAAATGAGATGGAGTTGCAAGCTTTTATGTAGAGTCAACCCTGATACCCTTCTTGCAGAGTCAGAGCAATTGGTAAAACTGTTTTCCATGTTAAGAACCTCAACTCAGACAGATTATAACTGGTGCACACCAAGCAAGTATTATCTTTTGTAACACAAAATTAAGATCCCGTGGAGAGGGCACCAAGTTTCCTAGAGGCCTCTTATGCAAAACCCCTTTCAAGAATATTTTGACATAGACTGCATTGAAAGAGGAGGATCCATGGATAGACATGCTGAAATGACTGACAAATGAACTTTGACAGAGGAATAAGAAAGGCCACAGGATAGTAACCAACACAAACATAGTAGAACCAGAGAACAGCTAGTCCTGAATGGGTGCTAGTTATGTTGTTAGCATCAAGTAGAAAACATTTTCCATTTGTTAACATGATTTTCTAGTAGAAGGCTTTCTTGTCTCCATTTGTACCTGCTGCACGTCCTCAGTAAACAGGTGGTCAAAAGGAATTAAGACCCTATTATCCAGGCAGTCAACTGAAGTTGACTGATGTCAGGGTATATCAAACACCCTGCATTTGCCTGAGTAGATCCAGTCTGTGAGGAAGGTTGTGGTAATTAACCATGGACATTTCCAAAAAGTGAGAACCACAGTTGTCTAGGTTAGGAGGAGTCATCCCAATGAAATTGGAAAAGTCTTTCTGTATCTTCAGAAGTACTTTGGATATTGGTGGAAAGGCATACAAGAATGCTCCTGTCCAAGGAAAAGCAAAGGCACCTGTCTTCCAAGCATACCTCTTAACCGGGAAACATCAAAAATCTGGAAAAGGCCCATGAAAAATAGGTACAAATATGTATGCTGATTAACGTAAAAATTGCATACATAATTAAGTAACCCCACCCACTCCAATGCAATTGTGGGATAACAACTTTCAAATGCAAACTTAAGAACAGACAACCAAAATATGGCACCAGAGTCCCCCTGCAGCCATTCCAATGTCCCATTACCTGGCTATTTCACTCCATTTACCATAAACACTAATGTGTGCATACTGCTTTACTTACAATGATTATTTTGATTTTATTTTTACATTTTATAGCACAATGCACAAACACTAATAGGTATCTGCTAAACAAAGCAACACTGCCTCACAATGAAAATAGACTTGGCATTAAAACTTCTCTGCCCTTGAAACTCACATTCATTGAAACAGCATTGAAACCCACATCACATCCAAAGAAAATGCATCTGGCCACTGGTGGATAAAGATTACCTTTGGGCTGTTTTCAAATCATAGGCCCCTGGCTTGCACACAAAACAAGAAACATGCATGCGTTCTTTGATACACCTTCCTGACTATTATATTCCTTGTATAATACAGCACACTTGTTAGACTTAATTTAGAGCACATTTTAAAATTTGTTTGAACATTTTTCCAGTAGGCAATAAAACAAAATGCATGAATCAATAATGACTAAACTGCCCAATTCAGAACATTTCCACCATAAAAGTCTACTTACACACACACGTGTGTGTGTGTATATATATATATATATATATATATATATATATATATATATATATATTTATATAAATAGAATGACAGTAGTTTAACCTATAGGCATCTCGCACAGCTTCTCGCTAGAGGCCAAAAACCAGGGACACATTTTAAACATTGCTTGTATAATTTTGGAAAGTTGCTAGAATAAAGTGCTACCACCATGCATTTCACTACCAAGTCTTGAACCCAGAACCCTGTGTATTACAGTCACAGCAACATACCACTATGCCAAATCAGCAGTTTCTAGAAAGTACAGGAAGACGGAAACTTAAATGGCCATCATTTAGTGAATGAATGCAATTCTCACTTCTCACCATAGCTCTCAACCTCTTAGCACAAAAAACCTGGACAAAGCCAATAATGGGGGTATACAGCCTCAAAATAGGGACAGATTTCAAATACTGATCTTATAAACTTAGAAAACTGCTAGAATAAAAGGTTTAGTGGTACCATTTATTTTCTATAGAATATGAAGGCTGAAATTCAAATGCCTATCATTATTTAGTGAACTCGATCCTTTATTGATTTGCCATAAAAATCCTGAAAACCACAGATTTAATGAGGAACAGAATAAAAATATGAGGCATAAATTCACAAGTGGTAGCGGCTAGGGACTTTAGGCTCTTTTTACCTGTACCCAAGGTACAGGGTTTGAACCAGAGTACCTCTAGCCACCAGGTGTACTGAGTAATCCAAACAAACAAATCCAAACTGCAACTCAGGAAACAAACGAAGGCTCAAAGACAGTCTCCAAAGTGAAAAAAATCTAAAAAAGGTAAAAACAGGTTATTACTTTTGAACTAAACAGAATGATACAAAAATAAATGATTAAGCACTTTTCGTCTTAATTTAGAAGACGAATTCAGACCTACAATGTTCAAAAATGCCCAACAATGGGTGCATTGGTGGGTTGAAGGTACTGGACACTCTCAGGCTATTGTTAACAGAACTGTTCTTACCAAACATCAAGTTTAAATTGAGTTTACAAGTGAAAAGTTTTAGATTAATTAATGTATTAATTAATGTATCAGGAAGTCTAAAGTGGTAATCTGGAACAAAAGTTAGACCCCTGCTAAAAACTTCGCAAAGCATAAGGTCAATGTCATAGTCAAGTTATAAATTTTAAAATCACCTTTTCTATTAAACAGAATGGTAGGTTTAATAATTATTTGTTCCAGTTGGCATACCTAATTCTTGGCATCTTTCACCCTCGTGTTGTCTTTTAAAAATATGTCTCATCTTACACCTAAGCTTGCTTCACCCTTGTTGGTGATTTGTGAAAACATTACAGCTGAGTCAATCAACACTTTTAAAGTTGAAATTGCAGTCTCTTATTCTATTTTATTTTGAGTGCAGCGTTCTTTTAATCCACTTGGAGCGATCTTGAAACTCATAACAATGTCTATATAAATATTTACATTTATATATATATTTTCCATAGTTTTTTCATAATTTTTTATCACATATTTTAAGAGTTACACTCTGTCCACCTAAATACAGTGATTTCATGTGTCTTTATTTGTGCACAAAAGCAGCTATACATTTTTGTTCTTTACAGGTAGTTGCTGTTTTTGTATTTGACTTGTTGCTGATGTCATGTGTCTAAGCTTAATTACTTACTTAATTACTTATGCAATACCATTGGTTAATGTTTTTTGAAACCAACATGTGGTAAGTGAGCACTTGTACTACTGTTGAAGGTCTGAAGAAGTTTTCTAAATTAAGACTAAAAGCGCTTAACCATTTATTTTTGTATTATATTGTTTAGTTGCAAAGTAATAACCTATTTTTACCTTTTTTTAGCTTTGGAGACTGTCCTCGAGTCTTTGTTTGTTTCCTGAGTTGCACCAGATGTACGGAGTTGGGGGCATTGCATTTTCACACACACACACACACACACTCTTGCTTTCTTCACTACGAGAGGTACAGATTTAAGATGAACCGGTGAGTCAGTGACTTCCTTTATTTACAGCTAATTCAGCAGAGATGCACCCTATTTATCCCATTGCCCCATTGATTTAGGGTTTACACAGATGGGTCTGAAGATTTCTACAGTATATCTGATGAGTCCTTTCCCAGGAATTGGTTCCTTATTGCTCACAACAATTTCCAAGAAGTAATTCTTAAGGTGTTTTTTCACCACTTCCCTTTCACTCACTTTGATCTCGGTCACCCTGCTTTCCCCAGTCATATAACTCCCTTTTATTTTCAATTTTATTGCCTTGACACAGATGACTTAATCCCCATCAGTACTAAGTGTTAATAATTCATCATGGCAGCCATGGTAGCAGATGCTTATTCGTTCAATACTGTGCACTTTGCTCGTAATGGGGATCTTTGTGTGAAGTATTCTGTTTGGGGTCATCAATAGTCACTAGCATCACATCTGTTTATCAATGTATACAACAATGCACACACGCGCGTGCACACACACACTTGCTTTCTTCACTACAGGAGATACAAACTTAAGATGAACTGGTGAGTCAGTCACATCCTTTATTTAAAGCTAATTCAGCAGAGAGGCACCCTATTTATCCCATTGACCCATTGATTTAGGGTTTACACAGATGGATCTGAATATTTCTACAGTATATCTGACAAGTCCTTGCCCAGGAGTTAGTTCCTTATTGCACAGAACAATTTCCAAGAAGTAATTCTTAAGGTGTTTTTTCACTACTTCCCTTTCACTCACTTTGATCTCGGTCACCCTGCTTTCCCCAGTCATATAACTCCCTTTTTTTTTTCAATTTTATTGCCTTGACACAGCTGACTTATTCCCCATCAGTACTAAGTGTTAGTAATTCATCATGGCAGCCATGGTAGCAGATGCTTATTCGTTTACTGCTGTGCACTTTTCTCGTAATGGGGATCTTTGTGTTAAGTATTCAGTTTGGGGTCATCAATAGTCACTAGCATCATATCTGTTTGTCAGTAAACACCCACACACTCACACTCACACTCTCGCGTGCACACTCACACTCACACTCTCGCGTGCACACTCACACTCTCTCACTCTCACACTCTCGCGTGCACTCACTCTCTCACACACTCACACACTCACACACTCACACACTCACACACTCACACACACTCACACACTCACACACACACTCACACACTCACACACTCACACTCACACACTCACACACTCACACACTCACACACACACACACACTCACACACACACACACTCACACACACACACACAC
Organism: Protopterus annectens; assembly: GCF_019279795.1. NCBI lineage: Eukaryota > Metazoa > Chordata > Ceratodontiformes > Protopteridae > Protopterus > Protopterus annectens. The sequence goes on along the minus strand of NC_056731.1, from coordinate 1,580,767,580 downwards.
TCACACACACACACACACACACACACACACACACACACACACACACACACTCACACACACACACACACACACACACTCACACACACTCACACACACACTCACACACACACACACACACTCACACTCACACACACTCACACACACTCACACGCTTTCTTCCCTACAGGAGATACAGATTTAAGATGAACTGGTGAGTCAGTCACTTCCTTTATTTACAGCTAATTCAGCAGAGAGACAACCCTATTATCCCATTGTCCCATTGATTTAGGGTTTACACAGATGGGTCTGAAGATTTCTACAGTATATCTTATAAGTCCTTTCCCAGGAATTGGTTCGTTATTGCTCACAATTTCCAAGAAGTAATTCTTAAGGTGTGTTTTCACTACTTCCCATTCACTCACTTTGATCTCGGTCATCTTGCTTTCCCCAGTCATATAACCCTATTTTGTTTTCAATTTCATTGCCTTGACACTGCTGACTTAATCCCCATCAGTACCAAGTGTTAGTAATTCATCATGGCAGCCATGGTAGCAGATGCTTATTCGTGCAGTGCTGTGCACTTTGCTGGTAATGGAGATCTTTGTGTGAAGTATTAGGTTTGGGGTCATCAATAGTCACTAGCGTCATATCTGTCAGTAAACACACAGACACTAAGGCTCCAAAGCAACTGAAAGCAGTCGTTTGTTTCCATTCCATGATTCCCATGAGCAAATACAGCAGAAATAACTTTCACAACAGAAACAAACTACCTGAAAGCAGTCGTTTCCATTTCTCCAAAACAGTACAACAAAAGAAAATTTCCATGCTCTCAGCTAGTCCGGCTCCAAAGTACAAAAACTTAAGCGGTTTCCTTCAAAGTCGAGGCTTGCAGCTAGTCAAACTTAAGTTGAAAAGCAGATGTTTCAGCACTCACAGCTTAAGTCCTTGAGTTCAATTCCGATAAGCTGATGGAGCTGACATCAGCTCCAAAGCGCAAAAAGAAAAATTTTTTTTAAAAATCGGGAATGAAGGGGTGCCACTTGGGAATTGTGGCAACCCATTATTTGGACCCCAAAACTTGTTTACAACCGAGTCATTTGGTACAGTTGGGAGGTATGCTTCCAAGCCTTATTGCATGGAGTGCTGGAGTGGGGGAGGTTGGCATAATGGTTAATGTGTTTACCTTACAGACACAAGGTGCAGGATTTGATTCTCACTTGGGGTAATTGGCTAGGCTTAAAAATGGCCCACAAGGGCAGTTAGCCTAGTACTAAACCATGAACTATGAACAGAATCTTGCCAGTTAATTGTTTGAGGGGAGGCCGCAAATGGGTCTAATGTAGGAACTCCCCACAACGGGATCAAATCTTGGAAGAACCCCACATCTAGTTTTCATTCATGAGGATCTGCCCTGATCCTGCTCAGCTTGCCTGCCACACAATTTTGCTATGATGAAATGTATGATGCCTTTAGAGTGGTACTGTGCTATGAAGCTATATCTCAAGCTAACATAACTAATCTGCAAAGGGTGTATGACCTGGTTCTCCCTTGCATGTTGATACACCACATAACCGTGGTACTGTCTGTAACTACTTGAAGAAGTCCTCGGGACGAAAGATGGTTCAGTGAGTTTAGTGCCTTGTTAACAGCAAGCATTTCTTTGATATTTAAGTGCATGCACCTTGTCCTTGGTGTCCCACACTTCCTGAACTTTTATCCTTCCTGAAACTGCTCCTCAAGCAAAGTCCAAAGTATCTGCGGTGATTGACCGTTTTGGAGCAGGGAGGGAGAAGGGAAGACCTGGATTTAAGGATACCTGTTGTCTCCACTGAAAGATTTCTCTTCTGACAAACCCCAGCACTGAGATTTGAAAAGAAAATGTGTTGATGCTGGGACCAAACAGATTTCAGAAAACACTGTCTTTCTCATGTGGAGTCCTGCCCGAGGTATCATGAGAATCATAGATGTCATGAGACCCAAAATCATGAGCTATTCCCTCAAAAGTGACCAAAGTCTGAGTGGAAAACCTTAGAAATAGATCTAGATAAAGATCCATTTTTTTCCTTGTGAAAGAACAGGTCTTTGAACTGAGGTTTCTAGGTGACATTCCAGAACACAATCCTGTGTGAAGGAGTCAAGAAAGAATTTTGAGTTCTCTTGGAATCCCAGCTTGTGGAAAAGATCTCTCACCCAAGGCAGAGATTCCAGACACTTTGAAAAAGACTCTGCAAAGATAAGCAAGTCATCTTAATATGCCAAAAATGTGGATACCTTGTCACCTGCAATGAACTATAACTGGAGCAAGACACTGTGAATACTCTTGGTGCAGTGGACAGTCCAAAGGGTAAGACACAGAATTGATACTGTGATCCAGTTACACACAGCCTTAAGAAACATCTAAAGTCTGAATGAAAAGGGATGATATGACAAGCATCTTTTAAGTCTAGTGTTGCCAGGAAACTTTAATGAGGAAGAAGAGGTAACAGGTTGTGAAGTAACATAATTTTGAATTTGGACACCATCATAAATAGGTTTAGGAAACAAAGATACAGAACTGGTCTCCCAGAATTTTCTTTCTTTGGCAGTAAGAATATCACTGAACAAAAACCCTTTCTCACCTGAGAAGGAAGAACTGGTTCTACCACACCTTGGGACAACATATGATGAAAAAACAGTGGAAACAAAACAGTCTGATCTGGAGGCCAAGTAATGACGCCCTGGAAAGGAGGAATTTCCTCCCACTGCCATCTATAACCTTGACAAATGATTTTCACAACGCATTTGTCTGAAACTATCTGTTGCCAAACAGGAAAACGGAGATTCTGACTTTCTGTAAGAAAAAGGGGGTTAGGGTGGGAGGATTTTACAAGGTCTCTTGAACAGTCAATTCAGACTTGTCGGACTGTCCTTGGATTTGGGAAGTTCGAGACCTCTTTTTGCAACCCCCCTTGCCATTTCTTCTTAAATGTCTGTTTACCTGTATTTTGTTAAGACTGTTTATGCCATTTTTTTTTTTTTTTGCCAAAACTGGAGGAGATAGAAAGTCCCTTGGAAAAGGTGAACTGAAAACCCTTAAGAGATTACCTACATCTGCTTGCCCCTTTCATCACACTTTTTCATCACCTTTGAGCAAAAGTGACCAACTCTAAGCCTCTAACAAAGGGAAAATTTACAATCTCATTTTTATCATCTGAGAGGTCCTGAGAATGCAGCCATGCAAACCTAGTCAAAACAGTACCAGTGACTACAGAGCCATACACGTAGTATCAACAGTCATACACACACACTGTAAACAAGTAGTGACCTGTGTAATAGATTAAAAGTTATTTAAAGCAGATTTTCCCTCACAAGAAGAAAATGTAGATAAAACATTCCTTATAGTTTTACAATTTGTCAGAATGAACTAACATTTGAGCCTGACAATGCAAAAATCTAAGTTGCAGAAGTATACGCTTTTTTTATAAGGTCAGGAAACTTATAGATATGTATGGGGAAAAAAAGAGTGCTTAGCAGCAGTGGGATCAACTAAAGCTATAGCTGCTGGATCAGGTATGTGAATAGTGTACAAAAATTTAAAAAGACGGAGGAACTTTATACATCCTGTCTGCCTTTTAGTAGCAGCTGTCTGGCTATCAGGAAAATTGCAGACAGTAACACACACATCCTCTAAAGCAAATAGAACAGAAGCAATGGGTGGGTGTAGGTTCTGGAAAAATCCTTTTGCAACAACTAATTTCTGAGGGACAGAGAAACCTCAGTGTGCTCCCACTGAAAACACTCACACATGAAAACCCCACAATGAAAATCAGAAACTAAGCTCTCAGAGTCTTAATCAGAAATCTGCGGGACAAAATGCATGCATCCATCTCTGCATTTTCCTGTCCAGATTCAGAATTTTGAATCTCTTCAAGAAAAGAGGAATTCCTCTTTCTTTTACCAGAAACAACTTTACAAGAAAAATCAATAGTCCAAATTAAAACCCTAAGGCAAATCCAGTAAGCTACCCCTATCCAAAGAAAATTGAGGAGTAGATACATGTTTGGTTTTCAGTTTCTTTCTGACAGGAAAAATGGGGCCAACCATGTCACTAATGGCAGCAGCAGCTTCAACAGAGACAGGCAGGGACAGCCACAGCATTCTGACAGAACAGGTAAAACTTCCTCACTCCCTCTAACAGGACACAACAAGACTCTCTGTCCCTTGCCACTGAAGGGATCCTAACAGCTGCAAAGGATATGACTAATCCCCGGTCTATAGGGCTTGCAGGTGTTACACCAAAGAGATCTGGGGTAAAGGATGAGTAAAACAAATGGCCACAAGAGAGTCACCCACCTGTGGCTGAGGCAAACTGCTAGCCTGCTGTGGTGGCAAAAGCGGTTTAATTTTTTTTTTCTTTTTGTTTGTGGTTGAAAGGAGGTCAGACTATGGGACCAGCAGTTTGCTCAATGGTCAAGCTGAAAATGATGCCTCTTTCATGGGGAAGATAAACAACAATTGCTGGTAAACACTACCAGTTCTCATAAATTATTTTTTGACAGAAAAACATGGTAAAAAAAGCACTTTAAAACACTAAGCCAGCCCCATAAAAGTAAAATATATACACCCCCTGGGATTCATTAACGCCTACGCTAAGTGTACATCGTTCTGAGTGAACATGCAACACAAGCACAGCTCACACCTTCTTCCACCTAATTTTAATTTTTACAATGATTTTCTTGCAACCTTAAATATTGAGCGGTATTCATAAAGGTTACTACAACGTGCAGAATACATATACACAAAGCAATCTTTCTGACTGACTAGAAAGCATGTGGTAGGATGTTCTTGAATACACAGCGTGTATACTTAATGTAAGGTGCTAATGAATCTGGCCCATTTTCTCCTCAGAAAAAAGTTTTCAATTACCAAAAGTAAAAGTTATTTCTGGAAAACCATCATCTGAAACAGTTTGGCTGAATAAAGCGAAATTAAGGTTTAAATGATTTTCCTCTGCACCAAAGTATTTGAATATCTTCTTGTTCAAGGGCCCTTCAAAACTGCACGGGCAAAACTCAGTGGCTGTTTGGTCCACATTCTTTGCCTAGTTTCTTGCATAGTTGAGACTTATTTTCAATTTTCTGCAGGTATGAATCCTGGAAGTAGTAGACTATTGTGAGCCTCCTTCTGGAACCAACCTGGAGCTCACCCTCATACCTTCAGAGTTGCTACCAATTTTAGAAGTGCCAGAACCAAAGTGAGAACTGTAACTGGAGGGCTGTGGTTTAAAGGATGGAAACCATACCCTCCTGTGAGGTATGACATCACCATACCCAACCCATTCAGCTATGTAGGGGTTTTAACCACAAAGTGATATGGTTGCTAAGTTAGGTTTACTGACTGCATTGTAAAAGTGTGTGCGAGATATATATATATATATATATATATATATATATATATATATATATATAAATAAAAAATTATACATAAATACAGATATACACACACACACACACACACACACACACACACACACACACGTACATTATACATACTGTGTGTGTACTTGTACAGATGTTATTAGTTTGCTTAAGGGAAAAAAACTCATTAATAAATTACTTTATTATGGATTTGTGCATGTATTGAATTAAGCAGAGTAATGTTTTCACCTGAGCTCCATAATTCTCATTAACATCATGCATTAAAATGTTCTGGAAGCAAGAGTTTTGAAATAGTTATTGAGGTGCACCATTCATAATTACAGTCTTGTAAGTGAAAATAACATGCCCATTTGGTGTTTCATTGCTTTATCCAAACTAATTGACTGTTACAAAGTGCTAAAGTGTGTAACATTCTTTAGGATAACTACAGATTAAGCTACATTACACTCCTACCTAAATAGTGACTTAGTTAATTTTTCTTTGTAAATGCTGCTGGATAGTTAATTTGCATTTAGATAAGCTATTCTCACACTCACGCTCACACACACCTTACACTCACACACACTCTCTGTCACACCCTGTCGCACATACACACACTCTGTCACACACACACTCTGTCACACCCTGTCACACATACACACACTCTGTCACACACACGCTCTGTCACACACACACGCTCTGTCACACACACACGCTCTGTCACACACACACTCTCGCACGCTCACGCGTGAGCGAGCACACATGCGCACACACAGTCACACGCGCACTGTCACACGCGCACTGTCACACACACTGTCACACACTCACATACTCGGATACACGCATGCACACACTCTCTGGCGCGCACACACTCACACTCGCGCACACACACACACTCGCGCACACACTCATTTACCACTGCTTCAGTTAACAAGTAGGCTCTTAAGAACTGAAGGTCTGCCTTTAGTGTGGAGGGAGTCTCATTTCTCTCCATCCCTTTGATGCTAACATCTGCTTGGGGTATTTTAATACAAACGGGATCTTATTAAAAAAGATGTTTTGTACTTAGCATAATGTTCCATCCATGTTGTCCATTTTCATTCTTCCTCAACTGATGGTTTAGGATCTGATCTTCAGCTCAATCTTGGCCATTACTAAAGCTCATGGTAACCAAAAAGTTCTCGAGCTCCTTCCTTACCCATAACGCATCAATCCTAAGCTATCTCAGATCTTGTTTGCTGGCTTATTACCAGAAAGGAAATGTTAAATGTGCATAGATATAGAATATATACAAACTGCATGTCTCAATATAGGAGAAAACTACATCTGGAAATCGGTATAAAGAATAATAATATCCCTCCAACAGCTCACTCGTCCAGAAGCTTATGAACAGAAATGATAGTGGTCTGTGGGTGGGACGTTCAGGAAGAATGAAAATGGATGTGTGAAGTACATAACTTCTTTATCTGATGTTGTTAATTTTCATTCTGTTCTCAACCAATGGGACAGAGTCTCCAGCTACCTATAATCCTGGGTGGACTCTAAGGAAGGATATTACTGAGCACTGTTGAACCAAATGATGCTCTACCCCTAGAGACCACATCCAATTTGTAATGAGTAATAAAAGTATGGGGAATAGCCCAAGTTGTCCCTGCACATGTCAACCATGGAAGCTCTGGATAGGAAAATTGAAGTTGGCATGCTAGCTGAATGAGCTCATACTGGTTGATAAATGAAATATAATCAGTTAGCCATCTGGCAAAACTTACTTTGGCAACTGGTTTTCCCAATTTCAGTTCTGCAAAGGAAACAACTGGTCTGTTTTTCTGACAAAATTTATTATATAAATATAAAAAATATAATTTACTAGAAAGGTTCACCCAGACTCTGCTACACTTTGCTGTGAGGGAAAGGTTAGTTTGCTTTTATGTGTTGCATTACTTTATTGCCTTTTTCTATTTTGAATACTGTGATTTGTTTTATTTACATTGTGTTTTACTTGTATTCTGCTTTTAACTGCATATTAAACCTTGAAAAGAGACCACAGCTCTGTCTCTTGTGAGTCAGACAGAAATTAGTACAGGTCAATAGAAAAGGTCAGTTAAGGTTAATCATCTGTGAACTGAGGGGGTTGAGCTAGGAAATAAACCTACTTAAGGGGTAAAATAAAACATTTCAGAGCTTTACTAGAAAGTGTCACACAAACTCTGCTACACTTTGTTTTATTTACCTTGCGTTTTACTTGTATTCTGCTTTTAACTGCATATTAAAACTTGAAGAGAGACCACAGCTCTGTCTCTTGTGAGTCCAGCAGAAATTTTTTTCCCATCCTCCCACCCGGTTACTGTAGTGTTCTGAAACACTATTGTCTTTCTAGTTGCCTTCCCCTTATGTTAATTTGACCATATATCTCATTTCCTCTGTTTTTACTGGCTTGTGTGAGTAAGCACAAAATTATCATTTTGTGAAATCACTCTCCTTCAACTATTTAAATTTATTGGCCATCCTACTGTATTCCATAGTACTAGAATACAAAAGTGACCACCCCTTTCAATCTATCTTGCTGTTTTAAAAATAGTGACTCCACTAAAACTTTAACTTTTTAGACAAGTAAAAAAGGAAGTTATGTCTTACCATAACGTTCCATCTGAGCTGTTGATCTTCCAGTCATCACTGGTGGGTTTGGTTCCGAGCCCTCTGAACAGAGACTGCTTTATACCAAGCTTGCTTGCACCAAAAACTCTCAAGCTACGCTGCTACCCACAATGCCCTTTGCTCGGTTACCTCAGATTGAGTTTGTATGCAAGATATAGAAAAAGAAATAAGTTAGAGGCCATCTCTGCACAGAAACCCTAATACACCACAAAGACCCCGAAGATCTGCCAGGAACCTTAGGAGGGGGACGGTGGGAGGGTGTGATGACTAGAAGATCATTAACAACTCAGATGAAACATTATGGTAAGACATAACTTCTTTATCTGAAGTTGTTAATCTTCTTCCTATTAATCACTGATGGGACCGAGTCCCCAGTTACTTGGAGTACCTGGGTGGCCCTTATGGAAGAACATTCCTGAGAACCATTGACCCAAAGGCCGCTCTTCTCCTGGAGATCAGATCCAATTTGTAATGCTTGATAAAAGTGTGGGGCTTAGCCCAAATGGCAGCTGCACAAATGTCATCCATGGAGGCCCTAGAGTGGAAGGCAACAGATGCTGCAATAGCCGTAGTTGAGTGAGCTTTGATTTGGCCAGGCTTAGATCCATCCGTAAGTGAATATGTGAAGGCAATGCAATCCCTGAGCTTTTTAGACAAAGTAACTTTCGATACTGTGCCTCCCATTCTAGGACTCGCAAAGGAAATGAAAAGCTGGTCCGACTTGCGAAAGGATTTACTTCTGTCCAGACAGAAACGTAACGGTCTATGAACATCCAAAGAATGTAGGCAGTATTCTCCCTTGTTAGAGTAATTTGGAAAGAACACAGGAACACAGGAAGCTCAATGGACTGGTTAATTGAAAAATCAGAAACCACTTTGGGGAGAAAGGATGGGTTAGTACGAAGTGATACTCTGTCCTTATGAAAGATCAGATAAGGGCTTTTTATACATAATGCTTGTAATTCAGAAATTCTTCTGGCTGAAGTTACAGCCACCAGAAATAAGGATTTCCATGACAGGAATTTTAGATCACATGTCACAGCCAGCTCAAAAGGGGCAGAGAAAGAGACTGCAGAACCCAGGACAGATTCCATGCCTCCACCGGCTGCCTGATGGGAGGCCTGCTGTGAAAAATACCCTTGAGGAAGGTCTTGCAAAGGCGAGAGGAAATAAGTGGCACTCCATCTGAGCCATTATGGAAGTTGGAAACAGCTGCTAGATGGACTCGAATGGTGGAAGCTGAGGCCCCATTGTCGAACAGTTCAGCCAGATAATGAAGAATAGTGGCTACGGCGGCTGAGAATGGGTTTATTTTCTGATTACGTGACCAAATAAAGAATCCTTTCCATTTGTCCCTGTAAAGTTTCCTTTTGGATGGTTTATGAGAGGCCAAGATAATATCACGCACGGGTGAGGAGAGAGTTTCCTGCCTGGCAACTAACGGAAGTGGAGAAACCAAGCTGTCAGCTTGAGAGTGGACAGATTCGGGAGAGTCAGCCCTTGTGGGTAAGATATGAGGTCCTGACGAGCGTCTAGGATCCACGGAGGTTGTAACAGATGAGGCCGAAGGAAGGGAAACCACACTTGATGAGGCCAGAATGAAGCAATGAGGATCACTTTAACAGAATACCTTTCCTTAGAACAAGGCGAATTCGAGGAATCAGAGGATAAGCATAAAGGAGACCCGTGGGCCAATCATGGATCAGAGCGTCTCTCGGTGACTCCCCGAGATGGGGAAAGAGGGCAAAGTAGCCGCTGCATTTTGTGTTTGATGGAGAGGTGAAAAGGTTGCAGCATGGCTGTTCCCAATGGCTGAAAATTTCCGCTGCCTCACTCGGGTTGAGAGACCACTCATGAGGATGAAGACTGCATCTGCTCAGCCTGTTTGCAATCACGTTGGAGCTCCCCGGAATATGCATTGTGATCAGAAAACGGTTGGAAGCTATCGCCCACTGCCAGATTCTCATGGCTTCGCGACATAGGGGGCAAGATTTGGTCCCTCCCTGTTTGTTCATGTACCAGACCATGGACATGTCCGACTGGACAGCAATCGTTCTGGACAGGAGCAGATGAAAAGCTTGCAATGCCAATAGCACCGCTCTTAACTCCAGGACCTTGATATGCAAGTTGACCTCTACGTCAGACCACATGCCTTGGACTGACTTTCCCTGGAAGTGGCCCCCCCCACCCCATCAGGGAAGCATTCGTGGTCACTGTGGCTCTGGGCTGGGGAGACTGGAGGGGGTGACACCAAAGATTTTCATCCGTACTTATCCACCATAGGAGATCTAGTTTGCAAGTCTTGGTGATGAGAATCTGTGAGGTCAGGGGGTGAAGACTGGGTATCCACCCGGCCTGAAGGAGCCATTGTAGTAATCTCATGTGTAGTCTGGCTAAGGGAACTATAGGGATAGCTGCAGCCATAGATTGCAAGGCTTGGAGGGCTTCCCTTGCAGACACCTGTCTTCAACAGAGTACCACTTGAACTTGTGCCCTTAGACTCTGATGCCTGTGGAGAGGAAGTGAGATCAGGCTTGACTGGGTGTTGAATATTGCCCCTATGAATTCCAGTTGTGAAGGTTGATGGTTGGATTTCTCCCAATGTATGTTAATGCCTAGTGACTCCGCTAGAGCCAGGGTGTAGCGAAGGGCCCTGACCAGAAGACGATTTGTGGGGGTGGAGAGGAGCCAATCATCTAGGTACGGAAACACCTGGAATCCCTAAAGTCTCAGATGAGCTATTACCACTGCAACGCATTTCGTGAACAATCTGGGGGCCAGAGAGACCGAAAGGCACAGCTCTGAACTGGTAGTCATTGGCTACCAACCGGAAGCGAAGGGAGCTCCTGGAGCGCTTGTCCATCTTGATATGGTAATATGCATCCCGGAGATCTAATGCACACATCCACACACCCTCCCATAGAAAGGGGAGGATGGTTTGAATCATGACCATGTGGAATTTGGTCTGAACTACCGATTTGTTTAGTTGGCTGAGATCCAGAATGGGCCTCCAGTCCCCTGTTTTCTTTAGCACCAAAAAGAATCTGGAGTAGAACCCTGATCCTCACTCATCTGGGGGGGGGACCTGTTGGATGGCTCATTGTTAACATAACTTTCATATTTCAAAAGCTGCCTCCCCCTTTGACTGGGTGGAACATCTGGAAGGGATTTCAGAGGTCTTGGATACGCTATTGGGGGAATATGGTAGCCTCTGGTAATGATTCTCTGCACCCACTGAACATTTGTAATGGACAGACAGGCAGCTTGGTGCAGAGAAAAATGCATCCAGACTGCTTCCAGAGGAAAGCAATCAGGCAGTGCCTCAGGAGCACTGATACGGTCTACCCGAGAAGGAATCCCTGGAGCCCTCATTCCAGGGACACCCTTTGACCCGAAAGGGAGGTCTTCCATTATTGGAACCCCCTCTGCCTTTGGAGGAGTCCTCACCACAGTGTCTCAGAAAAGACCTTGAGATTTCTTGTGCCACATCTTTCCGCTCCTCTGATTCCTGGAGAAGGAACGCTGAGGTTTGGAAAAGTGTAGACCAACGGCAGACAAGGTTTTCTCATCTTGCTTGCACCTGGCTGATGTATCTTTGACCTTAGCACCGAACAGAGCTGATGGCTCGATAGGGGCATTTAAAAAGGAAGATTTGGAGTCCACAAGGTCACAAATGCACATCCAGGTGTGGCGTCTCACGACTATGCCTGCACCCGCAACTCTAGCTGCTCCTTTGGCTGTGTGTGACAGCAACCTCATGGATGAATTCGATATTGATTTTAGGGTGGCAAGTTGGGAAGCAACTTTATCTCATGCTCCATCTGATACTTGACCCGTGAGGGTTCCAGAGAGTTTGGAGATAAGATCTCTCTGGAGCCTCGTAAATTGTGCCAAAAAGTTCAGAGACCTAACTGCAAAGGTTGGTGACGCAAAGACTCACTTACTTAACCTGTCCACTGCCCGGGATACTCTGTTGGGTGGGTGAACAGCAGGACTCTATTCTGCAAGGTCCTTTTTCGTGGCTGCCGCCATCACCATAGCGTCCACTGGCAAACCTCTAGACCAATGGGGTTGATCCTCTGGAGGGAAGAGTACCTTGTCTGATCTCCTGGGGATGGCCTCAATGGAGTCAAGGTTCTTACATGCCCATTACACGATGAGTTTAAATAACTCAGCGGGGGGGGGGGTCACCCAAGAAGTAGAGGGCCGAGAGCGAAAGGTCTGCAGGAATATGGATTCCTCCAAGGAAGGGTTGGAGGACTTCCAGTCACCCCTCTGTTTCAAGATTTCCATAATAATGTCTCTGAAGGAGACATCAGGGGGTGACCGTGGGGACCCTTCCCCATCATCGTAGTTCATACCTTCTGTGAGGGACTCCGCTGGGGAGTCCATATGTTTCCTCTTACATGCCAGTTTCTGAGGGGGTACTTCGGTGGGAGCATCTGAAGACTCAGAAAGGGAAATACCCTGGGTAGGTAGGGCTTTCCTGGGCCTTGTACTCTTGGAGTGCTAGGGGGGTGGCCTTTGACAGCTGTGGCTCAAAAGGAACTGGGGGAATAACCAAAGGAGGAGAATTACTAGAAGTAAGCATCCTCTCCATTACCCGGAAAGCGGGCCTGCTCGAAGAAGAGTGGGCTGAGGGGGGATAAATGGACGGCCTTATAGAACCTGATCTAATTGAGTCCACCACTTGAGATCTCTCTTGCATATCTGAGTGATGCATACTTGGGTTGACATGGATTGAAAGCATCAACCATTGAGTTGCTAACATCCACTAGAGAATCCTCGTATAAAATCTGGCTAAAGGTACTACAAAATCGGAACTGGGGTTACACCCCACTTCAGAAGGTCTGCCCCCGGGGTGGAGCCTCAAACAGACTCGCAGCGTTAGTCACCCTCGGACCCGAAGTCGGGACCGACAATACCATAGGAACCAAGACCGGAACCGGAGGTCCCCCCCCCCCAAGTATGACTGAGGAAGGGTGGGTTCCGAAGGAGCCGACACACAAAGGGGTCTCGAGGCCTCAGACAGTGTCGTTGTTGGCGCCAAGGAAGGGGACTCCTCTAGAAAACGTTGGATAAATGAGCCTTGGAACACAGGGATCCAAGGGAGGAGAGTAAGTAGGGGCTGTTGGAGTAATAGACCCAAAACCTGGAGTGGGATAGGGTCTAGGCAGATTTGAAATTCCCCTGGTGGTTAGCAGCTGGTCAAAAAGACTCACCACATCCAATTTGGAAAGGCTCCTGGTGGATCTCACCAATGCCCCTGAGGGGGAATCAGGCCATCCAAAAAGAGGCTGTAGGCTTATATGGCAAATGGGTCTACAGTCAACGAGTATCGGTTCTGTGGTGTATCGCAGAATGGCACAGACGATTCCAATTTTGAAACTGGCAAAAACGGTATGGTTGGAGCCATGAACGGGGCTTGGAGCTGAGGTCACAACCTGGGTGGATGACAAAACCAGTTCTGAGGTAGTTGTCGGAACCAATATCAGAACAGAAATGGGCGAAGTTGGTCTCGAGATAGAAAAAGATAGGCTGAGCGGAACAAAGGCAGTAGACAGCCCTGTAGTTGTCAGTGCCGTGGTAGATGCCGACGAGGCGACCTCAGTAAGCTTCGCTGGAGACAAGCTCAGAACTGATGTAGTAGTCGGAACAGAAGAGGCAGAATGGTGCTCTGAGGAGGACTTATGGGCCTTGCATTTATGACTTTTACCTCTGTCACCGGCCGGTGAAGAGGGGTCTGAGCGAGGATGTTTCTTGTCCACAGAAGGAGGGGATGGGACCTCCATCGCAGAAATAGCCTCCGAAAAAGGGGAAGCAAACAAACCCTTCAAAATCAGTTTCTTATGACGTTCATTCAGCGTCTGCTGACTGAAGCTAGCACAAATATCACACGGGGGTTTCGCCAACAAATGCAGAACCCCCAAACAGTACACACACTCTTCATGGAGGTCACTATTTGGCAATTTACCACTGCAAGAAGAGCAGTGTTTAAACCCCGTAGTTCCCTTCTTTTCAGACATCCCAGAACACACTCTCACGCAAAAGAGTGAGGAAAGTGGAGGAAAAGAAGAAGAAAGAGAGGAAATACCAACAATGGTAACAAGATACCACAAGGGTAGAAAGTTAGAAAATACCAACAATGACAAGAAAGAGATACCTGTGGGTAGAGCTGAAACAATATAGATATCAAGTACAGACTATAAAAAGGAAAAAAACTTTTACAAAAACTTGTAAATGTATCAGAAAAATCACTTAGCTGGAGAGCTCGGTGAAAAGCTGCTATATGGCTGCGTGGCAAACAAGATCTGAGATAACTGAGCAAAGGGCATTGTGGGTAGCAGATTAGCTCGAGAGTTTTTGTTGCATGCAAGCTTGGTACAAGGCCGACTTGGTTCCGAGGGCTCGGAACCGAACCCATCAATGAACAGGAAGAAGATTAACAACTTCAGATCTTAAGTTACCTACTTTCATATCTAACTCCTCTAGTGCACACTGCAGTCTTTAGGATAAACCCTTTTTTTCATCTTACCTTTAAGCATCCCTGTGACTGCCACTTGCTTTAAAACCTGCTGGAAAGCACTAGCAAGTCTTAAATTGATACAAGCACTCAACTCTCCCTGTTAATAAGGAGAAATTAATCATATGCACTAAACAGCCTATAACTGCAAAGTATCTTGCTAAGGTAAGGGAAAACACCTCTTGTACTTTACAAAAAAAACCCCACCAAACCAGGCATGTCCAAAGGTCAGCTTCTGGTGATTTCTCCTGTCCACCTGGTGAATCTGGGCATACTGGGGCAATGCAGCAATTGCCTCATGTACACAGACAACCCTCTCCTCCTACCACCCAACACTAAAGCCTGCGAGAGATGCACTTATATAGCCAAACTGGAAGCACTCTCTCCAACCAAAATAGTGCTAGACAGTCAAGAGGAGAAGGTTAACACCCACACTACACCTCAAGCAACACATAGCCCTTCTAAACCCACACCACCAACACCCACACATAGCAACATTAAAGAGGCCCTTAACATTAACCTGCCCAAGCAACAAGGACCTCCGAAGCTGAAGCGCAAAGACCAATCACAACCAAAGTGTAACATAGCTCACAACACCAGTGTGCCACCCAACAACAGCCCCTAAGCCCAGACAACGTACCCAACACTTTAGTCATAGTTGACTCTATAATCAGGCACACTGATGTCTCACTCACCAGGCTGAACAAGGAGAAAATTACAGTCAGCTGCCTGTCGGGTGCCAGGATCCACCACACAACGCATGCACTCAAGTCACTTCACAACAAGTACAAATATGACTCTGTCATTGTCCATGTTGGAGTGAATGACTTGAGACATACCTCCCTGGACTACATAAAAAGAGACATGGAAGAGCTCTCGGATCACGTGGCCCAGGCAGGTATGACCCTAGCCCTGAGTAGCATCCTGCCTTCGCTCAGAATACCACAGTATAAGGACAAAATGATGGACTTCAACAATTGGCTAAGCTTCTGGTGTCATTCAAAGGGGATCCAGTATCTGTTTGCCTGGGACGACATGAGCGACAGACCAAGTTGCTTTGCCAGAGATGGTCTGCACTAGTCACCCCTGGGATTCAGGTTACTGGCAAAGGCTCTTGCCACCCGTATAGTGCATTTTTTAGGCAAAGTTCAAAGGACAAAACCACCTCCGTAACAGGTACAAGCATGTAAGATCTGAAGGTAATGCTACTTGATGCTATAAGTCTAAACCTCAAAATCCACTCTCTCGAGGCACTCCTAAAAATGAAGAACATTGATATCTGTGCAGTAACTGAGATCTGGTTCAAGGCTCCATTAAGCACTCCTGCAATACCAGCCTACAATTCTTACCACACTTTTCGGGCACCAAACCAGGACCGAAACACTAAAGGTGGAGGAGTGTCCATATTCACCAAGGATATTCACAACATCAATCTAGTTGCCCAACACAATGCGTCTGAAATTCTCCATGTGCAACTAACACTAAGACTGCAATCCAAACTGTAGCTTGCTAGAGATCCCCCACCATGCCCCAAGATTCTCACTACACCTTTTTAAACATACTGGAAAATATTAAGATATAACCAAACACCCTAATACCGGGTGATTTCAACTACCCTGCCATTAACTGGGAAAACTACTCATGCACCAACACCTTTGCCCAATGGTTCTTGGAATTCATAAATTCCAACGCCCTGGATCAACTAATCCTTAGTCCCACCATGGGCTCCAATATCCTAGACCTTTACCAACATGGGAAATCGATGCTCCACACCTATGATCACCAACTTGTTAGTCAGGTCTGACGATAAGCTAATCACCCTTGACATCCACATCCCACCCCCATCCCCCAGTAAGGAAACCTCCATAAAAAACTTCTCCAAAGCCAACTCAGAAGTGATAAACTTCATGACACCCATGCAGATGGGAAATTAAAGTTTTGACTGCTGAATCCTATACTGAGGCACTGTACGAGCACATCCACTCGTTGCATGAATCATGTCATCCCCAATAAAACCAAGACACTCTCCTCCAAAAAAAGGAAGCCAATCTGGTGGTCCCTTACCATAAACAAACTTTACAACAAAAGGAAGAAACTGTTGCAGAAAAGAGAAAAATCTCAGGATGCAAAACACTCCCTTACCAGCCTCAATAAAAAGCTGAGATCTCCCAAAATCTTCCAAAGCTAGTTACGAAAATAAAATTGCCAAAGATTCCAGACAACCACAAGGCATTCTATAGCTATGTCAAGAATCTAAATGGCAATGCTCAGATCTGCTCTGAGCTACAGCAGAATGGCATTAAATATACTGATGCCAAGGATATTGCCAATATCCTGGCAGATCAATTCAGTGTAAACTTCAACCCTCTCTCACCCCCTAAAGGGCCCATCTCAATACCGAAAGCAAATTCCGGTGATAATGGCCACACAGGTGAAAAGCGCACTCTCCAAAGCTAAGAATACAGCATCCATGGGACCAGATGACATCCCAGGCAGTGTACTACATGAACTACAAAATTAAATGGCATCTCACCCAAGCGCCATGTTTAATTACAGCCTCACCTCAGGTTTCATGCCCACTGAGTGGCACACATCTGCAGTTACCCCACTCCACAAGGGGGGATCCATCTTGGATCCTGGGAACTACTACCCCATCAGTCTGATGAGCCTGATCTTAAGGCCATGGAACTTATAAACAAAGGCAGTGGCAACCTTCAAAAACTGAACCCCATGCAGTTTGGGTTTGTGAAGGGCCGATCTTGTCTCCTGAACTTGATTGACTTCTTTTGAATCAGTCTCCAGAGCCGTGGACAAGGGTAAGGTGGTCCACACAGCCTATCTTGACCTCACGAAGGCCTTCGGCACCGTCCCCCACTCTAGAATCATAGATAAACTTACTAAGTTGGGCATCAACCTCTGTCACTCGATGGGTTGCCAACTAGCTTACTGACAGAACCCATACTGTAAAAATAGCTGACTCTACATCCAGCTCCAGACAAGTGGATTACCTCAGGGTTCAGTCCTGGGACCGCTCTTGTTTGGCATCTACTTCTCTGAAGTACAGGCCAACACTAAGGGACTCTGGTTAACAAAGTTCACAGATGACTGCAAACTGGGAGCCATTATTGAATCCTCAAATGATGTGGATATTCTACAAAAGGGTCTTACAGAAATAGATGCTTGGTGCCAGAGCCATGGTCTCAAGTTCAATGCCAAGAAATGTGTAGTTATCCCCTTTGGGAAAAAAGATGTACTCGTGAATTATCACATAGGTGGCAGTACACTAAACAACAAAAGTGTGATAATGGGGACACAAGTGGACAGCAGTCTCACCTTCGATAACCACAGTCAGGAAATCCTATGTGACACACATCATCAAGGGCTTTTCATCCAGAAAAAAGGAGGTCATTGTCCCATTGTACTCATCCTTCATTAGTCCCATTATAGAATACAACGCCCTGTTTGGTATGTACCTCTCAAGACATTTGCAACAACTGGAAAGGCCACAAAAATACCTCACTAAAAGAATCACAGGCCGAAAGCAGATGCCGTTTGCTGACCATCTAAACAACTCAATCTATAGTCGCATATCATCTACTCAGAGGCGATCTCTGCTTAACATACAAGGCCATGTCAAACCCAGAGCTGTTGGACATGCTACACTTAAAGAAATCCCAATCCCTCAGAGATGCAAGCTCCAGGGATCTAAACACTATCATCACAATGAACAAAACATGCTGGAGGGGATAGGTTCCTGACCCAGAGCCTCCCCAGCCTCGAACAGACTGCCCAAACATGTCAAGCAGAGCGCCTCTTTGGCCCTCTTCAAAAGGGACCTTGATGACTGGATGGGAGATAGGAAATTCACCCCGGGGATCACGTCAGTCACCCTGCTAGACAGGGGTCCAGGGAAGAAAATACTGTGGGAGGAAATAGCCAGGGAATTGTTATGGTAAGGCTTGTATAGGCCCTAGGGCCGATAGCCTAGTACCAACCTATGAACCTATATCTTTTGTTCTATGCAGGTAAAAACATAATTGTCTGTGAACATCCAATAAATGTAACATGTATTAAACCCTTGTTTGCAAAATTAGGAAAGAATATTGGCAAATTAATGGATTGATTGATATTAGATTCTGACAACACCTTGGTAAGGAAGGAGGCAATTGTTTGTAGCATCACTATATCCTTGTGAAAGATCAAGTATGGAGTTTTTGAAGATGATGCTTAAATCTCCGAAATTCGTCAATCAGAGGTACTGGCTATTAGAAAAACAGTTTTCCAAGTAAGATATTTAAGGTCACATTCAGCTGCTTGTTCAATGGAGGAATGTATTAGTGCCTGCAATACCAGACTGAGATCCCATGGGGGAGTAGGGTCCTTAAATGGAGGTCTCAAAAGGAGAGTGCCTTGCAAGAAAGCTCTACACAACTTATAACAGCCTACTGAAAAACCTTGAACTCCAATGTGAAAATGTGATATCATTGCTAACTGAACTTTATTGGTTGAAGCACTAGTTTCCTTCTTTAAAAAGTAGGGTTAAAAACTCTAGTAGGTTATGTATCAGAGCTGAAAAAGGTGCAACATGATTTTGTTGGACCATTAAACAAATCTTTCCCATTTACTTGAAGAGAGTTTTCATGTTGAAGGTTTATGGGAAAATAAGTGTATGTCAGACAGGGAAAGAGAACATCGGTTGCCTGGCTATTAATGGAATTGGAGAAACCAGGCAGTCTGCCTGAAGTTTGATGCATCAGGATGGATCATGCCTGTCGGGCAAGACAGGAGGTCTGGAGTCCGATCCAGAATCCAAGGTTGGTGAAGTAAGTGAGGCCAAAGGGAGGGAAATCAAATCTATCGAGGCCAGTATGGTGCAATGAGGATGACTTTGGCCTTCAACATGGCAGCTTTCTACAAAAATTTCAGAATTAATAGGACTGGTGGGTAGTTATGAAGTAGACTGGGGGCAATCGTGAAGCAGAGCATCCCTTGGCGATTCCCCCTTTAGGGGTGATTAGGGCAAAATAGTTGCTGCATTTGTTGTTTAGGGGAGAGGCAAAAAAAAATAAATCACAGCAAGGCTGGCTCCATTGACGAAAAATCATTTACGTCACGTTCTTGTCCAGAGACTACTCATGAGGTACAAGAATGCACCTGTTCAGTTTGTCTGCTGTTACAGTGGACTTCCCCAGAATATGCATTACTATGAGAAAGTGGTTGGATAAGATAGTCCATTGCCACACTCTAAGGGCTTCTCAACACAAGGGGTTATATCTGGTCCCTCTTTGTTTGTTGACATACCAAACTACTAACATATTTTCCATATGAAATTGCAATTGTCCCCGAGCGGACAGCGTCCTGGAAGGCCTGCAATACTAAAAGCACCACTCTCATCTCTAGGACACTGATATGCAAGTTGGCTTCTTTGGGGGACCAAGTGCCTTGGACTGCTTTCCTCAGAAAATGCCCCCCCCCCCCCCACCCAGCTGGGAAGTGTCCGTGGTCACTATTGTCTTGGGCTGAGGGGGGATAAATGGACGGCCTTATAGAACCTGATCTAATTGAGTCCACCACTTGAGATCTCTCTTGCATATCTGAGTGATGCATACTTGGGTTGACATGGATTGAAAGCATCAACCATTGAGTTGCTAACATCTACTGGAGAATCCTCGTATAAAATCTGGCTAAAGGTACTACTGTTACTGCCACTGACATTGAGCCTAGAACTTGAAGGACTAAGTGGGCTGAAATCTTGGTACTGTAGATTATGAGATCACAGTGAGAAAAATAGTTTGTGCTCTTGAAGGCAGAGAAGCTATTACCGACTGTGTTAAAAACTGCTCCTAAGAATTCCAAATTTTGAGTTGGTTCCATTTAAGACTTGTCTTAATTTATGGTTATTCCCAGATAAGAACAAGTCTTGATAATCTGATTTACTGCCCTTATCAATTGATGCCTGACTGGGGTGGTTAATGAGCCAGTTGTCTACATATAGAAACACTCAGAATCCCAGCAGTCTCAAAGTGAGCTGCTACTACTGCCAAGCATTTGAACACCCTGGGTTGTGGTGAGACTGAAGGGCAGAACTCTAAACTGGTAGTGACTGGCTCCCAGATGGAAGCATAAACTCATTCTGGACTGTTTGTTCATCTATATGTAACAACACACATCCTAAAGGTCAAGCACATCCAGTTGTTCTTGCCAAGAAAAGGGAGAATGGAGAGAACTGTGACCTGTGAAACTTGGTATATTGAATGGACTTGCTCAAGTTGCTGAGATCCAAAACTGGTCTCCAGTCCCCTGTTTTCTTTGGTACTAAAAAGAATCTTAAGTTTGGTCTGGATTCTATTTGGTCTGGTGGGACCTCTTGGATGACTCTTTTCTAGCATTTGAATCAGAGTATTTTAATT
This sequence comes from Protopterus annectens, assembly GCF_019279795.1. Taxonomy (NCBI): domain Eukaryota; kingdom Metazoa; phylum Chordata; order Ceratodontiformes; family Protopteridae; genus Protopterus; species Protopterus annectens. The sequence continues at coordinate 1,580,746,617 of NC_056731.1, read as the reverse complement.
GCTGCTTCTTCCCTCTGACTGGGTGAAACATTGGGAAATTTTCTTGAGATTGGAGGTGGAAGGGAATAGGGCATTATATACCTTCTGGAAATAATCCTCTGCACCCAAGTATAAAGAAGTTCTGAACTCACCAAAACTTATCTGAATTATTATTTTTCATTTGATCTTCAATCTAAGGGTTAGGCACTGATATTGGTGCCGAGCCCGCCATATCCAAGCTACTGTGCCACAACGGAGCTCCTCCCCTACCCATAATGCCCCTCTCTCCTTCACTACCTCAGACTGAGTTTGCCTAACAGATAGCTTCCAGACATAAAACCACAGAAAACCACATAGACGGCTAATAACCCCTTGAAGAGGTGGCAGAGAGAACAGAAGGCCTCACAAACAACAAAAAGAAAGTGGCATCACACAAACAACAAAAAGAAAACGGCATCACACAAACAACAAAAAGAAAATGGCATCCTCTGCCAGGCCAAAGTGTTCATGGTAAGGGGAAAGGAGGGAGGGGAGGATGAACACGAATGAAGAACAATTCAGATGGAACATTATGGTGAGTACATAACTTCTTTATCTGACATTGCTGTCTTTATTTGATCTTCAACCTGTGAGATAAGAGACCCCAACTACTTGAGCCCTGGGTGGCCCTAAGGAAGGATGTTTCAGAGCACAGCAGAATAAAAAGAAGCTCTGTTCCTAGATGAAATTTCCAGTTTGTAATGGGATATGAAGGTGCGTGACCTAACCCATCTAGCTGCAACACATCTCATAAACTGGTACTCCAGAAGAAAAGGCTGATGAAGTAGACACAGCCCTGGTAGAATGTGCCTTCACTGCAGAAGGAAGAGCAACACCATACTTGTCATAAATAAACAATGAATTTCGCAATCCAGTTGGTGACACGATGGTTACCTTGGAAACAGGCAACTGTAATCTGGGCTTAGAATATAATACAAACAGCTGACTGGACTTTCTGAAAGATATAGTTCTGTCAAGCATATGTAATTACCATTCCCTTTTGTTTTGAAACCCTGGAAAGAACACAGGAAGATGTATGACCCGATTAATATTCTTCTCTGAAGCAACCTTGGGCACGAAGGAAGGATTTGGCCTAAGAGAAACATGATCTTTGTAAATATAAGGTATAGAGGTTGAATGCAAAGTGCTTGTAATTCAGAAACCCGCTTAGATGAAGTAAGAGCTACGAACAAAGCCATTTTCCATGACAGGAACTGTAGATCCACTTTTTTGGAGAGCTCAAGGGAGATTACACCAGTGCTTGTAGTACAAAGGTTAGGTCCCAAGGAGGGAATGGGTCCTTAACTGGAGGTCGTAAAAGAATGACCCCTTCAAAAAGGCTTTGCACAATCTACAAGTGGCCAAAGAAGATGACAGCTAGTTGGACTTCAACTATATAGAAACTGGCACCTTGGTTGAAGACACAAGCCAGAAATTCAAAAAACGAAGAGGCAGTAAAAGGATCCACCAAATTGTGGAATGCCCAAATGGAAAACCTCTTCCATTTGCTAGCATAAAACTTCTTGGTAGACGACTGAGTAGAAAGCAATGCATGCCTCACAGGAGAAGAAAGCTCAGGAACTCTAGCCAAGACGAACTGCAGAAGCCAAGCTGTGAGCTTCAGGCTTTCCAAATCCAAACGATAAATTGCCCTACAGATTGGATATCAGATCTGGCCAATGATCCAGAATCCAAGGAGGACTGACGATGTGAGACGAGAGGAGACTAAACCAAACTTGACGAGGCCAGAAGGGGACAATGAGGATCATGCGGCACCTTGACCTCTGTGCTTTCTGAAGGAATTATGACATAAGAGGAAGAGGAGGGTAAGCATAAAGCAGACTGAAGGGGGGCAAAGCATGACCTACAGCATCTCTGAAAATCCCTCCCCTGGGGGAATTGAGGGGAAAAACTTGCTGAACTTGGTGCTGGAAGGTGAGGCAAAGAGATCGCAGCATGGCTGACCCCATTTCTGGAAGATCATGTTTGCCACTGACTTTCAGGAACCACTCATGAGGAGACAAAATGGTCCTGAGTTTGTCCACTAGAATATTGGAACTCCCCAGAATGAATGTTGCGATAAGAAGGCGGCCTGAGGAAATCACCCATTCCCACAATATTATGGCCTCTTGACAGAGGGGATAAGAACTGGTTTCTCCTTTTTTAGTGATATACCAGACCACAGCCATGTTTGTCTGTCTGCATCATAATTGTTCCTCAGGGGAGAAATGAATGCAGTGCCTGCAATGCCAGAAGCACTGCCCTCATCTCCAGAACACTGATGTGTAAGTTGGTGTCTAACGCTGACCATGTCCCTTGAACAGTGCATCCCAGCCAATACCCCCCACCTGAGTCGGGAGGCATCCGTGGTGATGACTGGGGCTACAGGAGTGGGAGCCACGAAAGGGCAACTTTCTGCTAAATTATGAGAGTTTAACCACCACAGCAGGGAGGACTTACAGGATGTGGACAGCCAAATGGAATGAGAAAGTGGCTTTTCCAGAAGTGGCCACTGTACTGCTAGGGTTCATTGGAGAATGCTCATATGTGGTCTTGCCAAAGGTAAAATAACTAGTTGTAGCCACAGATCCCAGAGCTTGGAGATTTTGGGCTGCTGACGGCAGAGGCATTTCTAGAACAACAAGTACATGGAAATGAAGAGACTGAATCCTGTCGCTGGTGAGAAAGACCTTGCACAGAGACATGTTCAACAGTACTCCGATGAAGTCCAGGGAATGGAGCGGCTCCAATTTTAATTTGGGAAAGTTTATCATCATGCCAAAGGTTGAAGCTGACTGAAGAAACTGATCCCTGGCCTGAAAAAGCTGATGTTTGGAGGGTGCAGCTGAAAGCCAGTCATCCAAGTAGGGGAAGACCTGTATCCCCTGCAGCCTGAAATGCACTGCGAGTACTATTACCACCTTGGTGAACGCCCTCGGGGCTGTGGTGAGGCCAAAGGGGAGTACCGTGAACTGGTAATGCTTGGTCCCTCACCAGAAGTGTAGGAACTTCCTGTAGTACTTGTCCATCTTTATGTGGTAATACGTGTCCTGGAGGTCTCCTGAGCACATCCAGAAGTCCTTCTGAAGGCAGGGAAGAATAGACAGAATAGTAACAATCTGGAACTTCGTCTTGGCGACAAACTTGATCAAGTGAGTCAGATCCAAGATTGGTCTGTGTCCCTCCATCTTTCTGGACACCAAAAAGAACCTAGAGAAGACACATAATCAGGATACCTCTGGGAGGACGGGCTGGATGACTCGCTTGTTGAGCAGCTTGGAAAATTCGAATTCGGCTGCCTCCCTGTGGGTAAGACATCTGGGAGAATCTTTCGGGACTTTTAGTGGGTGAAGGAAAGGTTATCAAATACCCCGTGAATATTATTCTTAGCACCCATTAATCTGACGTGATGGCTTCCCAGGCTGATGGGTGTAAAGAAAAAATGAGTGCCTCCTGAAAGGGGCTGCTGGCCAACACATCAGGGTCTCTGGAAGGGCCTGCCCGGGTGACAGTCGCAAGACCACTGGTCCCTCGAAGACCTTCTGCCTCTAGGGCAACATCTAAATGAATCCTTCCTTAATCTGCTTCAAGGGGATGAGTCTGCAGGTGAGTACTGACAGAAAGCCGTGGACTTCCGGAACCACAACGTCTTACTATCTCTTTGATACATGGAGTACAATCACTAAGAATTAGAAAAGAGGATTCTGAAAGCAGACAGGGTCTTACCTTCCTTCGCGCACTGGGCTAAAGTATAATTCAGGGATGGACCGAACAGGGTGGATCCATTGAAAGGCGCATTCATGAAGGACGCTTGAACGGCTCAGAGAAATTGCAAAGCTGAATCCAGACATGACACCTAGGAGAGACACCTGAACCAGCTGCTCTAAATGAGCCTTCCATGACATAGGAGAGGAGCCTCAAAGAGATATTGGAAATGGCTTTGAGTGTCCAGTCTAGAGAAGAAGATCCACTCCTCTGCCGACATGGACTCTGGAGTAGACACAGAAACCTCCTCGATGAGTAACCTCTGCAGTCTAGTAACATGTGCCATAAAATTCAGAACTCTCAGGGAGAAGGTCAATGATGTAGAAACACGCTTCCCCAGTCTGTCTATTGCTCAGGACTCCCTGCCAGGTGGATGGACAGAGGAGCTCTCTTGATCAAGCTCATTTTTGGAGGCAGCTGCAATCCACAAGGAATCAAGAGGGACACACTTCTGCAAAATAACTTGCCCTGCGGGGTGCTAAGGACCTTGTCAAGGTTCTTGGGTACTGGCTCCACCTCGTATGGTTCCTTCCACTCCCTGTTGGGGGGGGGGGGTCACCTAGGAAGTAGATGGGCCAACGCCAAATATTTCCATGGATACTACCTTTTTTGTTTTGCTCTTATGTGGATATTTCACTACTGTTTAATGATTTTTGCTGAAAAAGAGTGAATATTTCACTGCTGGAAATAAAACAATAATGTCTGAATACTACTGGAGCTGTAATGATCATTTTTGCTGTGAAACAAGTACCTGTTGCTTTCCTTCAGTTCCATAAGGCTTATATATATATATATATATATCTATCTATATATATATATATATATATATCTATATATATATATATATATATATATATATATATATATATATCTATCTATATATGTATATTT